>NC_092231.1:19780893-19863393 GCF_036320965.1 Panulirus ornatus | reverse complement strand
GAGGGTGAAAGGAGGGCAAGAAATAGAGTGAATTGGAGTCATGTGGTATACAGGGGTTGACGTGCTGTCAGTGGATTGAAGCAAGGCATGTGAAGCGTCTGGGGTAAACCATGGAAAGCTGTGTAGGTATGTATATTTGCGTGTGTGGACGTGTGTATGTACATGTGTATGGGGGGGGGGGGGTTGGGCCATTTCTTTCGTCTGTTTCCTTGCGCTACCTCGCAAACGCGGGAGACAGCGACAAAGTATAAAAAAAAAAAAAAAAATATATATATATATATATATATATATATATATATATATATATACTTTTTGTATGATTATCCCCTGGACCAATTTCTATAGTGACGGCCAGGCACTAACCAATAGTTCTTTCTAAAGGCCCCTTGAAACCTAAGGCTACGCTACTTCTAGTAACGAGGAAAAAGGATTTGTTTGGAGTGAGAAGTCCTTTGCCGGGACTAGACTCTGTGACAGAGCCTCGCTAGAAGGGACTTTTCACTCACGGTGTGACCTCTTGCAAGCGGAGCCCGGTAACACCTATGAATATGCTGATAACTACATGCAAGATGAAACATTAAGATCTTTGTGTTTCATTACCATGTGCCTAATAGCAAATTCTTGAATCGTATTTTATATATATATATATATATATATATATATATATATATATATATATATATATATATATATATATATGAGTGTTACCGGGCTTCGCCTGCAAAAGGTTATACCACGTGTTAACAAATATTTTTGGTGAAGCTGTATCATGGATCAGTCTCTACAAAGAACTTTTCAATGCAAGGGAGTCCACACTTCCCTGGTGTTGGGAGTAGCGCAGCCTGGGGCTGCAGAATCCTTCAGAAAAAGGCCCTGGGTTAACATCAGGACTCTCTCTCGTAGAGACTGAACTTGGGTTAATCATATATGAAATATAGTAACTCGTACATTTCCCTCTAGTCTGATGTATGTACAATGGTGTCCTTACCTTTTTACATCATGTTTACTTCTTTCCACTCCATCTTCATCACACGCTTATGCCTGTATGCAGAGCACTTTTGACATCAATATAGTTATGTGCTGTGTCCCTTCCAACAACCATTATGTTTTACCCAAGTTCCAGATTCCCCAGTCAATACTACGGGAATGTTTAAAGGAACAGTTTTCTGTGGCACGTTTGAATTTCTCGACACGAGGCGGCATCAGGCCAGATTCACGTCACTTCTGTTCTCTGTACACCTTCATCACACACTGGAATGTATAACATCCAAATTATCGCCAGGCAATAGCCGACTGACGGCTATTGTGCTCAGGAGAGAGGCGAAGTTCGGCAGGAGCAGCGACTGCACTGGTACGGGCTCCATTGCCATCGCGTTCGTTCACTCGAGGGTGAGTTTACTGTATTTACACGTTGGCCTCAGCTAACCCACATGTCAAGCCCTGTGGCCATATACAGGTATATTGCAGAGCATGACGGGCTAATTATGGTCATATACGAGGGATAACGACCGGTATTTTCCTTCATAACGAAGGTAACTTTTAAGGTTAAGAAAGTGACCCAGTCTGGTCTACCTAACAAGGGTCATGTCTTAAGAAAGCAATGGTCCCCAGCTGACCTCGTTCACGACCATAATTAGTCACATCTAAGATGCACCTGACTCACGGTGACCTCGATCGCGCGTGTGTCTCTCTCGATCCTGGACTACACAAAGCTCTCGTTGTTGAGCCTGGTGCAGTTGATCTTGATCTTGTAGTACTTGTGGTTGTTGGCCGTGATGTGGGGGAGGTCGACGGAGTGAAGAGGCTGTGGTTGTGACCGGCCAGCAGGCACGTAGGTGCGAGAACTGCCCGCGCTGCCCGGGCTGCCTCCACCCTGTACCACACACACACACACACACACACACACACACACACACACACACACACACACACACACACAGGGTAAGAAAAGAGCAGATCAATAAAGCATACCAGATCTGAATGCACTGGTCTTTAAGACACGATAAACTTAAAAGTAAAGAAGTGTCATAGTTTGCATTGGATACGTATGTGCTGATGGTGTTGATTGGAGATCTTGAGAGTACCAAATACATAATGAGAATTCATTGGTACCACGTATAGTTTGGGGTTTAATGAACCAAAATGAATCATGTACTAGAGACTAACATGAATGTCCCTGTTGTGTAGACGTAATTCAGAGCTGCTGAATACAAAGTTAGTGCAATTGTATTACTAATCAAGTGTGTATATATATATATATATATATATATATATATATATATATATATATATATATATATATAGGAGTCAATTACAAAGTACTGTTAAATACCGAGTAACACATGTCAAAAAAGAATGAGTTCAGCACATTATGATGTATATGAAATGTCATATATTGCCACCATATTGGCTTTTATTTGTAGGGACCAAAGTCGTAAATTTTCACTTTCATCCCTGAAACTGAAAGGGAAGGTGATTAGACCAATTACTCAAGTAGCAGCCTGCACAACGTAACTTGAACATCTTGAATACGTATGTAGCCAATCTGAAAAGTTGAAGTTCAATTAGCTGAGAAATGTGGAAGCTCATAATACACAATGGATGCTGTTCTTATCAATACAGAAGATAAAAAATGAATGTGTTCAACATATGAAAAACTTCGTAAGAAATACTCTCTGGCCGCCATATTGTCCCTCGCAAAGCTTCATGTACTTAAAAAAAAGAAAACAGTAAATTCCAATTTAATGCCTAGATAACAGACGCGAGTCGTCGACACGGCATAAAGTTCAAGACATTACAATTTCAATTTTCAAATTCGGTCATGGCCGGCTTGACGGCACAGATAAGAATACTGTAAACCATGTTTAATCCATTACAAACTACTGAATAAATCCAGAGAAAAAATTCGTGATGCGCTTAGTCATGTAGGTGATAAATTTTTACAAATTAACGGTTGATAATTCTTTTAAAAAGTCATATACGTTGAGTCCAATTTCACAGTTGCATAACCACTTTTGATGTGATAAAATACAAGGATATATTTTGATCCAGTGAAAACTGTGAACAATAATTAAACGAATATCGTGCTATACATGATATTTCAGCCGAAATAAAAAAGAGACTAACTTCGGTACAATTATGGTTGCCAAAATATTACATAGACAGCCTCCATGTAGATCTTTCCTCCCAACAATGTTACCTGATCAAGGTTGGAATGATCGAGTGGAATGTTCACTGGAGACATGTTTGTTTCCTCTGTACGGTCCATGAACGAAAAACGGTGCGTAGAAGCTGGTTGACAGCAGTTGCCCAGTGTGGTAGCGAGGTTCCGACTTCCGTAAAGTGGTGCCTGGAAGAGTCTTACACCCTCCATTTTAGAATGCTCGTCTTACTTTGCCTTTATGGCTACCTGGTTCGTCTTGCCATCTTCCCGAACGATCGTTGTAATCACTTTGCAATTTTTTTCTTCATATCTCAATATCTCTTCTCTGAATATCATAGTGTAGCCGTGTGAATCATTGTCTCTTACTCACCGGTACCTGGGTAGCTGAGAATCCATGGGTTCTGCCTGATTCTATTGCCAAATAGAGGGAGGGCTCAGGCATTAGCAATGCCTACCTCTTTCGATACCTGTCTTTCTAACAGACCTCACTCCATTTTCATTTGACTTAACCAATGTTTGTCATCTTTTTCTTTGAAAAGCATCTAACTAGAACTTCTCCTGATATACCTAATGCCATTCTTGCTAACCCCTTTCACATCTCTCTGTAACGTTCACACCAATTTCCATTTCCAAAGAGGTGTCTTCTTATTCCACCATAAGCTTACCAGTTGCACGACTTGAGAACTTTCAATGCCCAAACTTCGTTGTCAAGTGGCTTAATGTTTGTCTTCCAACATAGTTTCCCCTCTGTTTCACACGCTGCTCCCCTAACTGCACAGTTTTATGGCCTTTCTTTAGCTATCAATTAGGCGACTTCAACATACACCGGGGCGAATGTTTACACATGCTGGGAGGCACGGAAGCCCCCAACATCCTTATTCATGATCTACGGCAAATTATCTCTCGTCCCCACTCGTGTATCTGACTGCTGTGATCACACTCCTAACACTCTGTATCCGTGTTTCTCATATCATCCGCACCATAGCTACCCGATTTCATCCTCAATCATTTCATCTAACACGCTCTTAAACGTGTCTTATACAAACGATATAGTAACAGACACGATGACACGACATATATACACTATCAGAAAAACCTAATTATAGGAATATCGGAGACCTGTGAAAACTCCGCAAATAAATGGAAAAGGAAGAAAAACACGTTCACAAGCAGAATTAACGATCCCTGGATAACATATTTTCTTAAAACATCGTCTCCATAAATTAGGTGTTTGTTCTCTCATTATACAGGATAATCTAGAGATTAACTCGGTTAGAAAATTAGATGTTGATGCATACGATTCGCTGCCTATTGAACCATGGAATAAAATGTCCAAAATGATTTTCATCTCCTGAAGCTTTGTGATGAAAACGATAGAACTCTATCATAAATCACTTCCAGATTAAATGAAAAACAAAAAAAGTGTGGGAGTTTTATGACAATCCTAAAACAAAGTGCGACGTGCCAGGTGACCACGAAAAACAGGTTAATCGATCTAATTTGATAATATTCACAAACTGTGTGATCGGCGAAAAGCGAAGAAATGGCAATCACAATATTGTCAAATTCATTGCAAACTGTTGGTTCAGTTTCAAAGTGAACTGCATCTCGGTACCCAGTTCTAAATCACCCGACTTCGATGAATTACGTCATGACTCGGGTAAAGTAAACTGTATTAGAATATTAGAAGAGGACACAGTTGAAAAGAGGTGGAGTAACTTTCAGAATGCATTAGTTCTTGATAGAATTAATGTCCCTAGAAGGTTATAAAGATGTGGAAGGGAGGAGCCAGAGTGGACTAAGGGTGGAGCCTGGGTGGACGAAGGGAGGAGACAGAGTGCGAGGAGCCTATGTGGACGAAGGGAGGAGCTTGGGTGGACAAGTAAAGAAGCCGATGACAGACATAAAATGACATACAAGGTGTGTAAGTGAAGTGGGGGTAAATCATGACCATGAATTGTACGCAAGACCACAAAGAGAATGTAGGTATCAGAAAGCAGTAAAAAATAAAATATATGAATTTTACAATGCGAAATTCTTTTAGATAATGTTAGAAGCAAGAAGAAATAATTCAGGGTTACATTTGGCCTATCAAATGACAATGGCATTGTAACAAATGACAGAAATGTCTACCTTTTTTTTTTTAATAGGTATTTCGACTCTAGTGTTTATCATCGAATATTCTCCTAGTATGCCACAATCTCAAAACGTAATTCTCGGCACCGAAGTGATAGACTGAATACAACGAATATCAAGTGCCATGAAACGAATAACAAAACAGATTAAATCCGAACGTATCAACTGGTCCAGATGATGCAAGCCGGTAATAAGCATTTCCTATCACCAAAATATCTAACAAATAGTTGCAGGAAGGGAATGTTCATGATGACTGAAAGCTAGATAACGCAATACAAATTTTCTAAGACTATGACCAAGATGAAATTCAACTAAAAGCAAGACACTACCGCGTGCTTTATTCCCCTTTTACTGTTAGATCGTGTTCCCTGGAACTGCATATTCAGCATATGAATCTCTAATTCTTAATATCTAAGATTCAGAGACACCCATCATTACAGCGCCATTATCATTAAATTGGAAGGTTGGTTTCGTATGATGCATGGATTAACACAGAATATTCCAACATGCTGACAGTCTCTCGCTGAGAGCATTGCATAGCGAAGACGGACGGTTCCGTTCCATACGAACTGTATTTTTGACCAAAGAACAGCGTAGACTCGTGGAAAACCCTGCCAAAACACGGTAACTCCCCCAAGCTCGTTCAGGTCTAAGCCATCCTTCGTAAACATTTTAGGCTGCATTGTAATAATGCTCCCGACACAAGTTGAAAGACGCAAATTCCTCCATTAAACAAGGTTCTGCCATCTGCAATTAAGGCTTAACGTCTTACTGAAGAATGCGTCCACGTTGCCGCTCCTGCGAGGAAATCTCGAAATTAAACCGTTGATAGTTTTGTGTCTTAAACGATGAACAAACTGACGATGTCTCTCCAGTAGCTCTTCAGATCTCTCCTGGAATACGTTATTCGTATCCACACAACAAGTGTAAAAAAAAAATGTATACAGTTGTCAGCACCAAAACAAACCTCTTGTACAGCATTGACTGGGAATATCTATGCTGGCAACTGGAAAGAAAAATTGTTTAAGGCAGGAAAGGTTCCTGAAACAGAGCCCTCCAACTGACCTTGAAAGATGGAGTAATTGACCAGCCTAACCTCATGGTCGTTGTCTTTGATGTTTTCCAAGGATTAAAAGTAATTTATTTGCGATTATTATCAAAGAAAACAGTTTCATAATGGGTTTAGCACCTCGCTGCCACATAGAAAGGCCCGTTTCTCTGAAAGGGGAGAAAAAATAATTAGTTTGGCCGTAGCGCTACTCCCTGATGTCGGCTGCTCACTCGTTGACGCACCCAGTAAGCTGGATTTAAGGCTATCCTGATGGACACTTACCCTATGGGTTAGAACACTTTATTTCATCTACAGCTATAGTCTGCCTTCCTTACAGGACCCATCTGGTTCAGCACAACCAGCACATAAAAGGCATAGTGAGGCTTCTGAAAAACTGGATGTTAAAGCTGTCACTACACACAGGACACTGCAGACCTACTGCTATACTGAAGAAATAAGATCTAAAGAGACTATGACTGTATGCCACTCGAGCTGTAAGGATTCAGACTATCGGCCTTCTGACCACTGACAGAGTTCCTAATATCTTCAGACAGGCGCCTTTCCAGGTTTCCTAATTCGTACAGTGTTCTAACTCGGGTGAATTGAAGGTATTCTTCCTCTATTTACGAGTGAACTTTTAGAACTTTTCATTAGTACAGTAGGAAAAGTAATTAACACAAACACAAAGGACAGCACAAAAGCTCTACTTGAAAAGGTGCAACAAAAATGCAGCAAAAAAGTGGTAAGAAATCCGACCTGGATGTTTGAGGTGCAAGAGCACACAGCAGGTACTTCTGTCCTCTGGGAAGGCTGGCGTAGGACGTATAGAACTCACCTTCATGGTAATCATTGTGCAACACTCACCACAAGTGTCAGTGATCACAAGACCCAGACTTGGACAACAGAGACAACATAATACTCCAGCATCACAGACAAGACTCACCTGCGCCGTCAGTTCCTGAGGCTCCAGAGGTCCACCGTGAGACTCAGGAGTGGTCAGCTCGTCATCGCCGTCCTCAGCCTCGTCCAGCGAGGTCTTCGTCATGGTTAAGGGCGGACCTCCTGCACGGTAAAAGAAAACGCTGTATACTGGGTGGAAACTGACGTTAATGGTAACATAGTACGCTACGTCGAAGCTGCTGGATCGTAGTGAAGGCTATAGGTTATAGAAACCTAGTATATGACGGGATAGGAATGTGGCACCTCTATATCTTGTGTAAGGGAACAAGAACTGGGCAAAGGTTTATGCCTACATGCAGACTCGTTTCGGGGGAAAGATGAAAACACTGCACAAACTGTGCAAAACACTATTTTCATGTGGACGTTTATATGGAAATACTCAAAATGCTACTGAAGCGTAAGCCTACAGTAAACGTTGTTGTATTTGTTAATTCAGTGGATTATTTTGATAAAAGTTTTACCACACAGTTTATCTGCTTTTTCCTCAAATATCCTATATTTCGGGCCTTGACACGAGCACCGCCGCATGATCTGAACAAAATCTTTGTTCTTGATCACAAATGATGAATTCATGTCAAAGTATAGAAGCTCTGGCGCAGCTTTACATAGCTTGGGCAGTGTTAACCCAGTGGTAGGCGATTAATCTGGAAGTTTATAGTCATAGGCCGTCGCAGTGGTAACTTCGTCAGTGCTACGATGAAATACCTACAGTACCACAGATGCAGTTGCGTTGTAGTAATAAGGTGATAGAGCCTACGACACACACACACATACACACATAATAGATCCATCTTCATATCCTCAGCAGTGACTGCCTCACACCAGCACCATCATAATATTTTCCCTCCTCCAGTGTTTACCTTCATCGTCTCCCCCGAGTTTGTTGTTGTCGGCGGCGGCGTCCGGACGGCCTCGTCGACGCTGGCAGCGGGATCGGGTGACCACCGCGAGGACTGTGATGATGAAGGCAAAGCCACTCACCACGCCAACGAACACAGCTAAGAGTGGGGAAGACTCAGTGGAACTTGAGTTGTCTGTGGAAGGGAACGAGATAATTGTATGAAATATGTACATAATTTCAATGATTATGAGTGTACTTACAAACATACTTTATACACAAAAATTGTTTACACTTCTCTCTATGTACAAAGACATGCTCACACACATATTCACACTTAATCAAACATGCGCTTACAAACACATTTGCACACACGCACACCACCACAAAAAAATGGTTGGCCGACATCACAACTGGTCGTGTAGACGGAGTCCAGAGTACCATCCTACAATGGCTTCACCTCCAAAAACCCTCAAGTTCTATGGTGAAGTTTCCAAAGTAACAGGTCTTTTAATCGTCTGAATGATATCCTATCATCGGAAGCAGAAACTCCTCTGATATACGGATAGCCTTACGATCACGTCGAAACACCCTGACACCACAAGAGCAATGACAGATAAGCAATGTTACACCACGCATTTAGAACAGTGGATCATATAGAAGAGAATGTCTGCACCGCTACAGAAGTCTTCAGCCACCTCTTTAACCCTAGACAGACAGGTATCCAATCTGCACGCTTCCCAGCCAGGTATCCAATCTGCACGCTTCCTAGCCAGGTATCCAATCTGCACGCTTCCCAGCCAGGTATCCAATCTGCACGCTTCCAGCCAGGTATCCAATCTGCACGCTTCCCAGCCAGGTATCCAATCTGCACGCTTCCCAGCCAGGTATCCAATCTGCACGCTTCCCAGCCAGGTATCCAATCTGCACGCTTCCTAGCCAGGTATCCAATCTGCACGCTTCCCAGCCAGGTATCCAATCTGCACGCTTCCTAGCCAGGTATCCAATCTGCACGCTTCCCAGCCAGGTATCCAATCTGCACGCTTCCTAGCCAGGTATCCAATCTGCACGCTTCCCAGCCAGGTATCCAATCTGCACGCTTCCCAGCCAGGTATCCAATCTGCACGCTTCCCAGCCAGGTATCCAATCTGCACGCTTCCCAGCCAGGTATCCAATCTGCACGCTTCCCAGCCAGGTATCCAATCTGCACGCTTCCTAGCCAGGTATCCAATCTGCATCTTTCCGTTAACTTTCGATGGAAAATCGCTCCCACCGAACGTTAACAACTATCAAGGGCCTCACATACGAGACTCATGTGACATTTACTCCCCACGCCATAAACTAGAAACAAAAGCAATAAATGAACGACACGCCCTCCGAACATTTAACTAGTATCAGATTCGGCAAAGAAAAGGAAACAATTCATTCGCGCCACCCTGAACTACGCTTCACTTATCAGGTCGTCCACCTTCTCTAAAGCAACTGTTACAAAACTGCAATCACTACAAATAGAGCAATTGGAATAATCACTGGCTGCCTAGAATTAACAAAAACTCAAAACCTATACCACGAAACAATAGATCCTACCAATACAACCCCGCCTCGTATGCTTGGCACTCATAAGGTCGGTCCTTACTACTTACACATTACAGTTCAAACACATCCATCTCTTCCGTAAATTTACATTAGTGCCTATAACTATAATCCACAGGGTACCGTTGGGACTACTTCACCATCAAACATACCCGTCTCTTCCCTCACTGACCTCCCTTTTCACAAACGACTGAACGTATCCAGGACACTTGTTTCGTCATCCACCCAATGACTTATTTCAGCTCCAATCGTTCCATTCCCAAGGCACTCCTAGGTATTGACAGCATCCCACTTAGTCAACGTTCACACCACTCAAAGTCACAATCAGATCGATCCATCTCTATTTTCCCAGCGAAACTTCATTACCTTTACTTTTATTCACATCATATATCAACTTCCTTCTTTCACACAGTCTCCCAAACTCAAACTCTAGTGTCAACAGTTTCTCATTCGAGTGTACCACCAGAGTCGTGTAATCAGCAAACAGCAAATGACATGATTCCAAGGCTTCCCCACCCTCAACAGACTGCACACTTGCCTCTCTTTACAAAACCCTTGCATCTACCTCTTTAACCACCACATCCATAAGGAGATTAAACAGCCATGGTGACAACGCACACTCGTGACGCGGATCCATCCTTACGTAGAACTAACAAACCACCCTCCTCTCTTCTTACTCTCACCCATGCCATACTCTTAAACGAAAACTCATCGTTGCTTCTAGTAGTCCAAAACATAGCTTATGAAACGGCCATCTTCAGTCTCTTATCCTAAACCCGAGTCACTCTTGGTTTCTGCTATATCTCAGGTCTCATCCATAATGAAGGCTAAAAGCGCTCTGCATAAACTCTACGCAACAGGATGTGAGCGTTAAGGACCTAACTTAATCATTAACTCTATTGGCAGACTTTCATTTCTGCAGCGAATTATGAGCTATCATTTGTCTCTGACCTCTGGAACCATTTGTTACGGTTAAGCTCCACTTCATATCACCAATGAACGGCGAAAATGGAGTATCACTACAATGTTACTTCGGCAAATATCTGCTAATATCCTTCAAATATCTGCTAATGTCCTTCAAATGTCTGCTAATGTCCTTCAAATGTCTGCTAAGATGCATGGAGTGAAATACAATGTCCAATATACTTTTTCACCGTGTGAGCTGGATCCTAAATATTTGCCGAAACTACATAAATGCATAGGTTCAGAACCCATTTTCATTTCTCCGTAATGATAAAATTTACAACGTTTTGAGCTAAGTGTTACTTCATTCTCATGACACACCTGCCGAGCTCATGACGCATTCAAAACCAAGTATAAAGTATTGGAAGCGATAATGACAGGTTTAAAACTCACGGTCCACTTAGTAGACAAATATCTTATAAAAGTTTAAATCTGTTACTCATGCTATTTTGCACTACACAGTTCACGTGAATCTTATATGATTATGAAGTACAACAAGAGCAAATAACATGTACCATGACAACTTCTTTACACAAAAAAGTTTAGAATAACTGAGTAAGTTGTATTAAGTATACTGAAGTGTAAGTATGTCCAAACGTGGGTCCGAATGTGATAACGTGCGAGTATACTTGTGTGTGATTACCGATTTGTGTATGTGACGAGTATGCTTTGCGCTCTCGGGGTTTCCATCTCTTAATTGTTAGTTTCTGTCATGCATTATGTCGCCTTCAAACTCCGTAGTTCTATCATCACTTACTTGTGTGTCCATCAGCTTATGTACCAACCACTTCTTTCGCTTTAACGCTTCTGAATGCTTTGGGTTTTCTAACACCGTACAGTATTACTTATTTCTATTTCGATCTGCAACGTTATAATGGCATTTCTCATTTTCTAATCATTCTGGTTTAACGTTCACCTGAAGTTCTATGGATCCATTTGCTCCGCTCACGTTCAAAGTGATTTGTTTACCCTTTGAGCAAGCTACCCTTTTCAGACATCGTTTTCTCTTTTACCCTCAGGAAAGGCCAATTTATTATCATTTTTTTTTTTTTTTACTTCAATTCCGATTGACTTCATATCCCCTTTTCAGGTGGTTAATGAGTTCTGATCTTAATCTCTTAATCTACCGATTCATCATCCACATTAGCTGAAGCTTTAAATCAACATTCCTTTGATAATTCCTTTTTCTATTTTCCACGCCACCTCCGCTAACCATAGAATGATCATTCGCCTCTCGCTAACGTTGGCGTTGCTCTGTGAATTTTCTGCCGTATTACACGTGAATCCATCCGATAATTCGCCACGCACCATATCAATATATCATTACCTTCTCTTGACGAAAAGTGAGCGTATTTGTACACAGACTTCACGTGGATATGCCTAAGTATACATCTGCATGTAGAGTACCTTTACCAGCGTTAGAACAGCGACACGTGTCACCTGGCTAGTGTGGTTTGATTAACCAGACGCACAAGCTTTCGATGTGCCTCTCATCAAATATACTTCGTTTATAGTCGTGGTTTAGAATGATCTGACACCACCTCTTCTGTCGTATCTTTGTGGATGTGCAAATACCATAAATTGAACGGATTAGTTCATAAGATTCCGAGTTGTCTGATCGTCTAAACTGATGATTCATATAACTCTGTATTGTATATGCTAAGTTTATTTTTCTTACTGTCAAGTATTGTTTTTTTGGCGTATGCAATCAAGCATTACTAGTGGAATTTATATAATTTCGTACACACTTTACCTTGGCTCTTTGTTTTTGCTTTTCATTAGCCTCTCTACATTTCAGATGAGGCTCGACACTGATGTAGGCTTCCGTCCGTGACTTGAGCCTCCAACGTGAGAGAAAAAAATAATCTTTTACGTGGAAAAAAAAACACTTCCCTCACCTTGCATGGCGTGGTCCCACCTGCTTGCCTCATGCACCACGCACTTCGCGTACACATATATAATTCATCGGGCTTTCTCTGCCCACGACATTGGCTGTATGAGCGATCGTTCCCTTGCCATCTGAATAACTGATTAACATAATCATCAAGGGAAAATTTGCAAAACAATACGAGACTACGGGTTGGCCCGAACTAGTTTGTTGGCGGAGGAACACTTCATATAATACAAAGGCTCTCAGTGCATTAACTTACGGGTGTCATAATCCCACACGTGCAGGTTAGGATCCTCCAGATCATAACAAGCGCTACACTCGCGTTATTCTTATAGAGGCGATGATGCACTCGACAGACTGGTGGCGATGATTGGCTGAGTACAACATGTCCGAATAACATCGTTGTATTTCAAATGATTATAATTACTTGATGATGCGAAGAGAAACTTCTTTACTAACTCAAATTTCTCCTTCAGAAATATGTTACGTCAATTCATAATGCTAACGAGTGAAAAGATTATGAAGTAATTTGTTGGGAAGTATAAATCATATAAGAACAGTCGCCTAAGTCAACGACCTATGTATGTGCGTGTGTGTGTGTGTGTATTAGGGCGAGAACCAAGGAAGGAGTAGCATTCCTGTTCAAGCAATAGTGGGATTGTGTGGAAGAGTGTAAATAATGAGCACCAGACTGATGCGGGTAAAAATGAGAGTGGATTGCGAGAGATGGATGGTTGTTGAGCATATGCACCAGACCACGAGAAGAAAGATGAAGAGAGGAGAGTGTGGTGGGTGTAGCCGAGTGGGTGTATCAGCAGTTTTGATGCAAGAGACAGAGTATTAGTGATGGGGGATTTAAATGCGAGAGTGATGTAGCAGTTGAGGGTGTAACTCGGGGTCATGGGGAATGCAGTACGGTAAACAAAAATGGTGAACAGCTTGTGAATGTGTGCGATGAAAAATGACTGGCGATTGGAAATACCAGATTCCACACGCATGTGACCGGACATAGCACATTTCCTCTTTCCATTTCTATCCTATATATATATCCTGCCCTAGGATACCTTTTTCTCCTTATGACGCTCATTTATCGCTCAGGAAGCCAGCCACGTCCGCGGGTCACGGGTCTACGCGCGTAGAGCAACTGGCCTGTAAGGCCTCGTTGTCTTCATGGTGGTAACTGAATCGTGGGCATGAAGAGACTTGAGAGATGTATTGACATTGTGTTTGTAGTGTTGACGGGATGGGTGTTATCCGGAGAGGTATCGGGAAAGTGTGACTCGTGTCTGTCTGGGGATTGTTGCTTCTGATGAGTGTCGAAGTTTAAGACCGAATTTGGAAAGCGGTTGTTTAGAGCTCGTCTGGTTATATCTTAAGTGTAGAGGGATCTGCGAGAAGAGGTTGCTGAAGAGTGATGCATGGATGACCTTTTTTTTTATTTCTAACTAGGAGGTTGTGGTTAGTTATTGGTTTGAGTGAGATGGGTCTACTGCTGTTGGATAGGATTGAGTTCTGAGCATGTTGAGGTGGGATTGAAATCACACACACACACACACACATACAGAGCAAGTAAAAAAAATCACATTTTAGCCAGCCTGTATCACTGGGAGTACAGGCTTGTCAAAGAACTCACTCCAAAGGAATTTGCATTTCCCCGTTACTGGAAGCAGGGAAGCTTTGGGCTGCAGAATGATTTAGAAAAAGGTCCTCAGTAGCACTAGGACCAGAATATATATATTTCACCCTCCTGCATGTTCAGGCCCCGATCACACAAAATCTTTTTCACTCCATCTTTCCACCTCCAATTTGGTCTCCCTCTTCTCCTCGTTCCCTCCACCTCCGACACATATATCCTCTTGGTCAATCTTTCCTCACTCATTCTCTCCATGTGCCCAAACCACTTCAAAACACCCTCTTCTGCTCTCTCAACCACGCTCTTTTTATTTCCACACATCTCTCTTACCCTTACGTTACTCACTCGATCAAACCACCTCACACCACACATTGTCCTCAAACATCTCATTTCCAGCACATCCATCCTCCTGCGCACAACTCTATCCATAGCCCACGCCTCGCAACCATACAACATTGTTGGAACCACTATTCCTTCAAACATACCCATTTTTGCTTTCCGAGATAATGTTCTCGACTTCCACACATTCTTCAAGGCCTCCAGAATTTTCGCCCCCTCCCCCACCCTATGATCCACTTCCGCTTCCATGGTTCCATCCGCTGCCAGATCCACTCCCAGATATCTAAAACACTTCACTTCCTCCAGTTTTTCTCCATTCAAACTCACCTCCCAACTGACTTGACCCTCAACCCTACTGTACCTAATAACCTTGCTCTTATTCACATTTACTCTTAACTTTCTTCTTCCACACACTTTACCAAACTCAGTCACCAGCTTCTGCAGTTTCTCACATGAATCAGCCACCAGCGCTGTATCATGAGCGAACAACAATTGACTCACTTCCCAAGCTCTCTCATCCCCAACAGACTTCATACTTGCCCCTCTTTCCAAAACTCTTGCATTTACCTCCCTAACAACCCCATCCATAAACAATATATATATATATATATATATATATATATATATATATATATATATATATATATATATATATATATATCTTTTAAACTATTTGCCATTTCCCGCGCCAGCGAGGCAGCGTTAAGAACAGAGGACTGGGCCTTTTTTGGAATATCCTCACCTGACCCCCTCTGTTCCTTCTATATATATATATATATATATATATATATATATATATATATATATATATATATATATATATGTGTGTGTGTGTGTGTGTGTGCACCGTACACATGGAATAAATGGAACCAATACACCTCGAAGCGCCTGAAGATTTGAATCCGGGCCTACCACAGGAGATCTCATGTACTACCATTGGTTCGTTTGAGATCGTAGCGCAGTGGTAACAGGAGGCCAGGGTTCAAATCCTCAGGCGCCAAGAGGTACGTTGTCTCCATGTATGTGTGTGTGTGTGTGTGTTTACATGTCTGCATTCTCGAATAAATCATACAACATAGCAACAAAATTATGAATCTCGAGCCTGACTTACTTATCTTATTTTCGGCAACCTTGAGAGCGAAGCCTTGGATGACGTAAGGAGAAGATTTGCCCTTGTGGTTGGCGGCAGTCACCAGGAGCAGGTAGTCCCGCCCAGGGGCCAGGCCGCCCACAGAGAAGGTGGGCGTGTCCGAGGACACGTTGGCCACCACCTCCTGCGTGGCCGCGTCCTTGATCTGTCCAGGATACAGCACAATAGTTGGGGTGGTCATAACGGAGCTGGTATTAATGTTATGACGTATAATAACGACATGGACAGTTCAACTACCGGTCTCATTCTCAGTCATTTGATTCAACTTACCAATGGATGAGCGGTAATGACACACACACACACACACACACCACTCTCTACGTTGTAGAGGTTAGCGTTGCTGACCATGAGCCATGTTAAGAGAAAATATCACCAGGACACAACTTGCAACGCTCACGCTACTTGTAGAGAAAAGCACGAATTCACACACACACGCCACACCACACAACACCACACACACACACTATACACACACACACACATCCCCTCTGCCTTTGTCAAGACGGAGAGGTTCCTCGAACTTCAGTCAGGCAAGTACCACGACCTTTGTCCACCACTGTGTTTGAAGACATCGCTTTAAATAAATACAGGAATACAAAGGCCTGTTGGACTTTTGTGGCCTATTTTGTAATATATATATATCCTTCACGAAACTGCTCCATCAAGGCATTCAACTGCCCGTGCTGTCTCAGCCAATAAATGAAAAAAGTCATTCCAAGTTGATTTCGTTTATACTACCATCTATGAACTTGATACTTGTTCGAGATTAAACATGAGAGCAGAATGATTTCAGTAGGAATAAAGACCATATGATTTGTACAAAATAGGAAAGAAAAAATACAAAGTATCAGTCTGAGGAAAGAACTGAACATACCATCACTGTCTTTGATACACCCGAGGTGTGACATATGAAGGGCACGAGACGATATCGGATACAAGGCATGGAGTTTGACTCGAGACAAGACGGGAGAAGATTGTTTGGTAAATGAAGGAAAAGATGGAAAGATAGGATGCAAGTAATTAGCTTGCAAGAGGACGGTGCGTTTCAAGACCGGAAAGACAGGTGATGATGAAGATGCGTTAGACTGATAGAGAACATGCGCCTGAGAGTTGATATTACGAAGACAAATATGCAATTTTTAGTAATTAGTTTACCCGAACCTCACTTGGCTGGAACGGAAAATCATTCTTGTATGGTTAGAAGCTTCATAGACCGCCAAACATACTTCCCCTCGTTTCCACACGGATCGCTGTTATAGTCCTTCGATCAATAAATCAATTTTTGATTCACTCGGCTCATAAACTACTCAGAGGCAATGGTTCATTATATGGCACAACGATTCTTCAGTGTCACCTTGTCGGCCACAGTCATTTTTCACTCCCCTCTGCTACCCTATACCTCGACCTGATTCTTATCATGTGAGCTGGTAGGTCGTGGTCCTCTGGTGAGGGGAAGATTCTTCCCTTACCTTGTGTTAGATGACAAAGTATGTCGGGCTGGGTCAAGACCTGATATAGGGTTAGATTATAGTCCATACTTGGAACGGAGACGTGAGCCTAAGATTTTTTTTTCTATGTGATCAAAATCTAATCATGTGGCAAAGAAACATTCCTTATAGTGAATAAATGATAATTGATACCTAAGGTTGGGACCCTTAAGTGATGGTCCAAAAATACCGTTCAAACAAAGACTTTATTAAGGTTGGGTCAAAGCCATTGCCTGAAGCTACTTTATAGACCATACGAGTGGGTCATGGACTTGGTTTCAGTCCTTACCCGAGAGTGACCTCCAGCTCCTCCATCAGGTTTGGTCACAGTCACAAATACGTTACATCAATCACTTGACAAGATAATGGCTTATAACGATAGTTAGGTTCCATCCATTTCTCAAGAATGGTTAATAGTCCTAGAGACGCTGACCTTCTTAGCCTGAAGTGGGGGCTTTACCCTACGTTTTTATGTAGCATTTCCTACGCACCAAAGGTCAGTGACGACACTATCAAAGCTGGATGATGGCTTTTGTCATAGGTTACAACATGGGCCTTACTTATGATAGGCTACAGCTTGTATCTAAGGTCAAGACACGATCTTCAGCCAGTGTATGATCATAGCTTCTATCTAAGTTAGGGCAACACGGCCCTTAATTAAGCATGCATCATGGCTGTCATATAAAGCCCAACACTAGCTGGTGCCTTTCCCACTACCTGGGGTTGAGAAACGACTCATCCAGGATTTGCTTGTAGCAGTTGCTTCGTGCCGAGACAGGCCAGTTTAGGCTTTAGGTTGTTGTAGTTACCTAAGATTGGTTGGGCCACACATCTATGCTATGGGCAAGGAACATCACTACTTTGCCAGTCTTGGTGAAAACCTTTCACCCATATATTGATCACCTGATCTACCCCAAGGTCAAAAAGAATCTCCATTTTCTCCAATGTTCCTATTCGGAATCCTTTTTCGATATCATTTATGTAGAAAAGCTAACGATAAATGATAATTATCGAATGACTTTGATACACCAGATGGATGGGTAGAAAACATAGCTCACAAGCAGAGGGCCAGGGATGACTCAAATATGGTTACGTAACACTAGCAGGTGTGGAGTGACCCAGAAATAACAGATGACAGGCCATACTATCAGGAAAACGTGTTATTTTTCCAATGACACTAACACTCTCCCTTCTCCTGGCAGCTCTGGCTTATGGAGGTCATCAATCATACTAACTGATTCATGCAGCTGTTTTTATAATAATACTTGAAAATTGATAAGTGATGCATTATGTCGGCCTCAAATAGCATGAAATGCAATTAAAATGATAATAACTTACCAGTCACAGAGTTCGTATATCAAAAACGAGAAAATTGATGCTTTTTGTAAATGAGATCTTATTCATCCTCAAATTACAGAGAGATAGATTCTATAGTCTCTCTCTCTTTCTCTCTCTCTCTCTCTCTCTCTCTCTCTCTCTCTCTCTAGCCAGCTCACCGTAGTGACGAAATGCTGAGTGAGGCCTCCGTCGTGTCCTGGAACGCAAGCCACCGCCAGGGAGGTGGCGCTCTGGTTCACTAGGGAACACGACACTGGCTCCTCTGGGGGTCCTGTCGACACCAGAAAAACGTTTCCATCAGCCTCAAACACTAAACATCCATTTGATGAAAGATTCATGGGATTGGAGCCTATTATCCTGAGAGTTTTCGATGCTAAACAAGGAGGAGGTGTCAACAATAATCTAGTAGTAATACATAGTCTTGAAGTTTATAGGAGAAGGTTTGATGATCACACTTGTTCATTCATATCTGATACTTCATACTGGAATGGAAGTAACACAGGCTTTGTTTCAGGTTCTGGAATGATGATAGTGCTGAAATGGCGCTTCTCATGTAAGATAAACGAGTTGGTGTTTCATCTGAAAGTAAGGAATATGTTAGTGTTTTATGTGTTCATATGTATTAGAAACGGGTTCTTCATCTGTTGGTATTACTAAAGGACAAATTTCTTCGGCCGATGGAAATGACCAGTTGACGATTCACTCGCTGGAACTGATGAAGGCGCTGGAGTTTCATCTGTTGGTATAATTAAAAGTTTTTATCATTCATTCAATGGAAATGTTTAGCCGAGTGGGACTTCTTCCACCCCAGCAGACAGCCTGGTTCCAGACATTAGGCCTCTATCCATCCCGCTGGAAACACACGGTGATAATTCGTCTGCTGGAAGTATAGAAAAGGGTTTTGAAAAACTTAAAATGATAAACAAGGTGGTACGTCATCATGAGGAAACTGAAATGTTGTGGCGATACACATGCAACAGCAGACAAATAGAACGAAACATTTGGTGTATATACCTATTGATGTTTTCTTAGCTAAAATAATCTACTAAGAAAAGGATCAGTACAAGAGAACTAAGGGCACAGTATAAAGTAGGGAGAACAGACATAAAACACTAAGATGGATGGGACATCTGATGGTATTTTCAGAAAACGATCAGATCATACAACATCAAGTGAAGGCTGCCAACCTGTCAATAGACGTAAGACTAAAACGTTCCTGGGTGAAGACGTTTGGCCACAAACACGCAGACCCGGCATGATAAACACAGCAGTTGATGTATCATTTGAAAATGATTGATCAAGTGATTATTCGCCCACTGTAAATGCTATGACGCAGACTCACCAAATCAGTTTGATGAATATAATTTGCTTAACCATCTAGATATACTAATATAATAGGGCCGTCAATTGGATGAATTAAATCCGGTGGTTGTTTACAAACTGAAACGTGAGAGGAGAATATGGGTGGTTAAGTGTAGGAAATGGATGATTTAGATGCTAGTTTTCTTGTTCGAAAAATTGAAGAGGGTTGTGTTTCATTTCCAATCCCAGGATATGGTAACTAAATGGTGGTTTAGTAACAGTGTGATCAGCAAAGTTTTGGTTACCAGCTGAATATGATCTATATGGAAGCGGTTCACCTGATGAAAATGATGGACAAGACAGTGAATCATTTTCTGGAAATGATATATAAGATATGAGGATGATCTTCTGATGTCATTAATCAAGATGATTGCCTACTGAATAATGCCGTGCCTCATCTGCTGCTGACGGCAGACAAGACATTTCCACAGGTTGGTGAATCATCATGAACAACAAGGTGGTGATGCATCTACTGTGAGTATAGATGTATTGTTTCACATATGATTTATAGTGAGAAGGACATGACCTCACCTGCGGGGCTGATGATGAACATACAGGGTATCTTCTGCGTGCCTAGTCTGTTGCTGCCCAGACAGAAGACGACCCCGTATTGGTCCTGGGTGTGGGCGTGGTCGTGTGGGCGATACACCAGGGTGCTGGTACGACCGTGGCTCCTGTAACTACCAGACGCCATCTCCTTAACCCCACGACTGCTGTTGACCTTCCACACGAAGTTCACCTACCAACGACACGTGGAAACGACTATTGTACACCCTTGTCTGTGATGACGTGAAACTAATGGTAATAAAAACATTTTCAGGATTGGGACAAAGTCGTTGATGACCAATAGAATAAGTATCAAGTATCGACATCACAATGGAGAAGTTAACTGGATAACAAACATTATTGGAAAAAAGAGGAGCGACGTTTTGATTCACGTGAGCGACACGAGTCTCGAGCGAAGATCCACACTATCAGTCACAAACTCTAGACCGACAGCGACAGATGGGCAGCGCGATCACATGATAATAGTCACACAACGCCAGTCAGACAACAGTCGTAGCCTACACGTTTGGTCACGAGCATGAACTAGATCAAGGTGTTCTATTAAACATGAACGTGATTAGCTGAGGAACACTGGTGCGTGTAGTTATGAATAATCATGTATGCTTATCCTGCCAAGGAAAAAAAAGAAGGACAGCCACACACGCGAGTCTATGAGGAACTAAGTCAAGGTAAATTAGAGAATTGATGATGACACACAGGCGGTGTTTGCAGCCGAGTATGATGATGGTGTTCAACAGAATAACTCGGGAGTTAATGCGTTACCAAAGACCGTACAGTAAATCATAGGTGATGTAGGGAACGCCTGTGACAACGCAGAAGGTCAACATTGTATATGGTAGGAATTGTGGCACATGAGCCACAAGGCAACGTGGTGCGTGGTAGGTTGTGGAGGTGGTGATACAGGAACGGACAAGGTATGTGGGAGGAGAAATTGTCGACGCTCGGGGCAACATGGTATGTGTAGGGTTAAGTAGGGTATATGGTTGGTGGTATTATTGATGGACGAGACAACAGGTGATATTGGGGTGTTCATGGGGACAATATGGTATACGAAGGGTAGTATGGTGATGATGATATTACTATAACTCATATGGGAAGTAGTATTCATAATGGTGCAGGGAACAGAAAACTGGTATTTGTAGTAGTTTAGGGGACATGATGATATATGGAAAGTGATCAGGATGTTGGTGCAAAAGATATTTGGAAGGTGATTATCGGTGAGGAGCCACCAGGGTATATGGGACGTGTTGGGGGAGGTGATCTTGGTGCAGGAGACATAACCTTACACGAGCGCTGGCGTCGGTGGCCACAATGGTCCAGAGAAGAGACATGTTATCCTAATGGTGGTTTAGGGTGGTGTATAGTGTGTGTCGATGCTGCGTGAAAAAAAAATGCTACGCAAGAGATGGTCCGCGAGAAGGATATATAACAGAATTGATGGTCCATAACGAGCTCTTATGCTAGAGGACAACAATATTGTTCCAAGTTCTTAATCTACAGTTATAGAGACGATATAGTTAAGCAGAAAGGGTATTTCCACTCACCACTCCCTCTAACACGTCACCCGGCAGGAAAATAGCCGAGAAAGGACACATTTTGCATGGAAGGGTACACTGACATGGAAAAGGTATGGGGAAAGTGTTCTAGTGTTGGCAGCAGTATGTGGAGGAGGCTCAGTTACGGGCATATTACGTTTCCTTCTTGGAAAGACTCGCTTATGATGATTAACACTAAGAAAGTGGATGTCATAATATGAATGTATTAATGGTCTCCCGTCTTATTATCTGGAAGTAGTTTAATCCCAGTGTCCTGCAACTATAAAACTGATATTAAAAGACTTTTCTCTCGTTTGTATCGCATTTGCTTCCTTTCATTTCGTACAGTTGTTTCAGTTTATTAAAGCAGTATCTAATTGAAAAAAAGTTTTGATTTGTTTCTAAGACGGTCTATATTTTGTTATGTTTCTACGAGATGCCCCGTGGACTCTGCACTCTACCCGAGACAATCATCTTGAACCTCTGGTTCTTGTTTCAAAATGTTTATCTCTATGAAAATGATAGATTTTCTTGTACCTCATTGTATACGTTTTCGTGTTTCTTCGAGACGAGTTACCAAACTGAATACATAGAATAATATATATGACCAAGGCGTCATAAAGAGGAAATACTGCCTTTCGTTATATAGTTCATAAATCCAGCTTTTGTAATAACTGAACCTGCTGTATACATACGGACAGACATTGCTCTATGTATTTCGTTACGGATTATCACGCCAAGGATTTTCTTTTATTTTACATATACAATAATGGCTGGGAAACATCTTACGATCTTAATCGTCCTTGATTTCACACAATGACAGTGAAAATATCAAATATAACTTTTCATCTGGTAAAGGTGATCATCAAGTCCTGGATTTTCAATATGAAGTTAAGGAAGCAAGAAGGAAATCGGTTAAGAAACCCGATATCAAGGAGAGGCAGAAATCATGTTAGCAATGAAGAGTTAGATAGTTTCTTTAAGAACGTATATTTGAATGTGGAGTTCAATAAACAGTTCAAAGACGACCGCTATGGAAAGTTCAGTGAAATTTACAAACTTGTCTGCTCATGGAGAGGAAAAAATGAGAGATGATTGGTTTAGTGAAATGTCAAAAGGCAGAAGAGTATAGAGGTTCACTTTGAGAGAGTTACACGTAACAGAGTAGCCGTCAGCCTTTGAAATCTATAAGAGGGAAAGAAATGAATACGACAAGATCATGGAGGGAGCAGCAGAGAAAGTTTGAAAAGAATATAATGGAAAAGAAAGGTAACAGAAATCCAAAATGATTTCATGAATCAATCAGTAGTGCTTTGTCGATGAAAGAGCAGCTGATCAGGCTAAAGTATTCAGCTGACAAAGTAAAAAGTATGCAAGATGAATGAATATTTCTCGAGTGTTTTCACAAAGAAGGAGACAACAAGCCCCACTCCGGTAAGATGCTGTAGGGAAGAAGCTTTAAAAGGCACTGACGTAAGGAGGTTATCAAAGTGGCTTGACCCAGATAAGGTTCATGACTCTCGTGGAACATCTCCACATGTGTTGTGGAAATGTGCAGATACCCTCGACACGCCTCATGGAAGAATGATCAGTATCTTGCTACAGGAGGGAGTAGAGTTAAGAGTATGGAAATGTGTAAATATTGTGTTTATCTTCGAATGAATTCATAAATAAATGAAAAATGCATTGAACTACAGACCGATTGTTCGTAAATCAAAATAAAAGCAAACCTAGAAAGGGTAATAAGAAAGAAAATGGGTGACTTCTCGTGAAGGAGGAACTCCCTCACTGAGAGACAACATGGATTCAAGGAGAGGGGGTTCATATGTAACAAAGCTCTCTGGCTTCTACAAAATAATAGGTATCATATTGGTCAAAAGAGATAGATGGCTAGACTCTACGTTTCTGGACTGTCAGAAAGCTTTTGACACTAACCTACACCGAGACTTCAAACAAAGGTAAAGGGAGACGCCATCACTGGACTGATCACCTCAATAAGAGGAAAACGAACAAAGAACGAAAGTCTAACGAGCATTCTCGAAATGGGCGAGGTTCACCATTGGCATGAAGGCTTAGTCCTGAGACCACTGCTGCCGATAGATTTATGGAAATAGCCTGCCAGGACTGGGCTCATACATGAACATGCTAGAGACGCAAGATTCTGTAAGATTACTATTTAGCAAGAAATAGGCTCCTGGAATCTTTGTGTGTGAAATGTAGAGGGTCAGAAACTGTCTCAAACCTGTCGCTAAAGCTTACTTTAGGAGAATTGTTAAGTCAATATTGTCTGCTGGTAAATACTATACCATTTATGTTCACTGAGCAGTAAATATTTGGCAAGCAATTTCAAAAGCATATCGGGCCAAGGTTAGATGCACTTCGCAAGTCTGGTCAATGCCAACAATAATCAAGTACCCTAAATTGAGAAAATCCCAGAGTGGGGTGGGGGCAGCAATGATGGTATCTGACTTAAGGGAAAAGAGCTACATACATAGAAGCAGAAGCCTGTTGAGGTGATTACTAAGAAGAGAGAAGAGTAGAGGTGAACTAATAACATCCTTCAAGTTTTATAGATACCTTTGATGGCTTCGGCAGCGATCAGATCTTAAGTTCCAGTGAGAGATCACCAGGAGGGAATAAAAAGAAGCCTGTTGAGAGAGGATGCCACAAGGTGGTGTAGAGGTGAAACAAGTTAAATGACGAAGGGGTAAATGCTGGCAACGTACAAATACCTTGACATCTAAGTGATGGCATAATAGTGCAGCAGATGAGGCCAAGTAGAGTCTTGGCGGGGAGAGAGAGAGAGAGAGAGAGAGAGAGAGAGTTCAAGAAACAAGGCCACCCACTCCCTAGTGTCAGATTCCCTTTCATACTGTAAAAATAAGTAATTACACTGCCGCCACGAAAGACAAAAACGCCTTAAGGCCGCCTTTTTTTTTTTCTTTTTATTAAAAAGAAAAGGAGCTTATACCTTCAGCAAGCCTACGGTGCAAGTAAGGGATCAAGGGGAAACCCTTGGGACCCATGGATGTAGCTTTTCCCCAGAAACATTTTCTTTCAGCAAATTAAGGTGTACAGGAAACACTGGGTGGGAGGCAGCGTCTTGTTTCCAACCGAGTCAGGAAAAAGAAATACCTTATTGATATTTCCCACAGTCATCGTATAATAATCAGTCAGGGAAAAAAGGGGAGGAAGTTGCTTGGACTTCGAGTCATATGAAGATTATTGAAAGAAGCCGCTGAAGTGAAGTGCATCACATAAAGACATTATTCCTTATTGCTCAAGGAAAATCTAAAATACTGGTCTATGACGTCGACCAGACTCAAATCATGAGCTTGACTGATAAGATTTTGAGGCTAGCGTGAGTGAACAGTAGTGGACAGACGAGGTTGTAAAGTTTTAATCACTTTTTTTCACTGAAGCTTTAAGCAGAGAAGCTTAGCCTAAGTTTTTAAGCTAAGGTATTATAATGAACAATGAAGTTAGGCAGGGAATATTCTCTTAGGCATACGACTGTCACCACAGGAGCTACAAGGGAGCTAAATGAAAAGAATTTTAAGGTTTTCAATAAAAAGAGGGAGGAAACATGAGGATGAAATGATCATGAAGAACGAAATATTTGGAATATTTAAAGTAGAGAAGACATTGGCAGTGCTAGAGAACCGGGATCAAAAGTTACAGGAAATGGACGAGGGACTTAAGAAAACTTAATAATTTAATGAAAGAACAAGACTGCAACCTGATTGCGATCGATGGGATTGAGAAGAGAGAAGCCAGAAGAGAGTAAATGCTGTTTTCAGATAGAGCAAAAGAATCCATTCTGGGACACCCTGAAAAAGAGATAAGTCAGTGAAGATGCGTATGAAACGAAGATTAAAAAAAGAGAATATAGAAAACGACATTGAAGAAGAGAAAAACAAGATATGATATCTGGCAATACGGAACAGAAGAGATCTTGGTGTACTGAAACAAGAGAAAAATAGAAATTTACAAGGAGGAGCTACAGAGAGAACCAGATACGCTGCTTAAGAGAAAAGTCATCTTGGGAATGTATGGATGGGACGACGACAGACTTAGCAAGATGCGAAGTGTTTAAGACCAACGCATGTAGTCGGTAAGGCAGATATCAGAAAGACCCAGAAATATGGAATCAAACAAATTACTATGAAAGGACTCACGTCAGTTGGCTAAATCAAACCTAAAAGAATTAGTGAAACGGGAGGACGGTAGACCCAAGTCTTTAATGAGTATTAGACAAAGAAAATCAAACTGAAGCAGAAAATGATACGATGAGGAAATATTACATAAAGATAAGAAATAGAATTACTAGAGGCTACAAACGTGGCAAGCGCAATTTCTGCCATTGAAATAAAGAGAATAGCGAATTGTTGTCATACTTAAAGAAAATGTCTGATAACGACCACTTTTACAATGGATATGTGTTGGCAGGAGGCTCGTAAGGGCTGAAGAAAAATAAAGACCGCATAAAATTCGAAGACTGCAAAAAATAAAGTTCTCGTCAAAGGAGATGGATCAAAGGAAGAGCGAGAACACAAGACAAAATATTCAATCAAAAAAGAAAAAGATGAGATATGGGGAAGGAGGAACGTCAATAGATGCTGGAGATTTGCCTACCATCGAACGCAGAGATGCCAAACATAACAAGTGCTAAAAGGTACAGGAACAAATACTGATGGGTCAATGATAAATAAACAAGAGCTAGAGTAAGAAAAAAACAAAAACAAAACACAAGTGCTTCTTTAGTTGGGTTCTCTCGTGTAGGGTTGAAAGTATAGCAAAATGATATCGTGGGTAGGATGGAGTCGAACATTTCCTCCTCTGGATCTTTTACCCCTCAGTCATGGTTTACTGATGCATCAGGAACGGTGTGCACCCGGTCATGGATCCCTTCCCAGCCCCTGGAACCGACTCTGTTATCGTTTTCGTTTGGAATCACTATCGAGTTGTTCTTCATAAAAACAAGCACACCTTCCTGAAGTGTATCGAGTCTTGTTCTTCTTCTGGCATATCTTCTTGTCCCTGAACCAAAAATATCTTGGGTAAAGACTGGTGTTGCTGACCATGAAGCATTCACCGGCCAGCCAGAGTTGAGTGCGTTTCGGTTCGAACCCTGTTACCTGGCTTAGGTAAGGGTATATACGATAATATAACGCATATGAAATGGCCTGCATTTGGACATTCATTTGCCCGTGCCGCCTCAGCTAACATAGAAAACTTCTATGATTCAACCGTTCCTCCTCTCTTCCGACCAGCTCTATCCATCGCTAATTCTCTAACTGATAAAAGTTGCTCTATATACTACCTCATTTTCCTCTATCTCAATTTTGGATGATTCTCCATCCAGTCCTCGGGATCCATCTCCTCCCACTGAACCTTTGCAATCTCCAAACTTCTCTTCGAGCAGGGTCTTCCAAGTACTCGTCTTAACACAACTTCTGTAAACCCAGACTCAAACGGGACGTCTCAGTGGGGATAAACGGAACTTGGTTTGAGTTGAATGATTCCAAACTCCATTTGTTCAGCTATATCTCTCTAAACCACCACAATTTCCCTATCTCCTTTGATGGATGTGTAATTCCACCACTTAATACAATGACCTTACCTGATATCACTGTATTATCTAACCCCTCTGGGATACCTCAGCGTACACATACAGCCAAGTCCATTCCTAGATATCTAAAACACTTCTTCCAAATCTTCTCCATTCAAACCCACACCGTAACTAACCTGATTTTGGATTATATTTACTCTCAACTTCGTTCTCACACACACTCTTGCAAACTCAGTTACCAACTTCTGCAGTTTCTCACTCGGATCTGCCACCAGTGCTGTGCATCAACCCACTGATTTACCTGCGTCACCACCACGTTCATAAACAACACGTCAACCCCGGTATACCACATCGCTCCAATTCACTCTATTCCTTGCCCTCCTTTCACCCTCCTGCATGCTCAGGCCCCGATCACACAAAATCTTTTTCACTCCATCTTTCCACCTCCAATTTGGTCTCGTTCCCTCCACCTCCGACACATATATCCTCTTGGTCAATCTTTCCTCACTCATCCTCTCCATATGCCCAAACCACTTCAAAACACCCTCTTCTGCTCTCTCAACCACGCTCTTTTTATTTCCACACATCTCTCTTACCCTTACGTTACTCACTCGATCAAACCACCTCACACCACACATTGTCCTCAAACATCTCATTTCCAGCACATCCATCCTCCTGCGCACAACTCTATCCATAGCCCACGCCTCGCAACCATACAACATTGTTGGAACCACTATTCCTTCAAACATACCCATTTTTGCTTTCCGAGATAATGTTCTCGACTTCCACACATTCTTCAAGGCCCCCTGGATTTTTGCCCCCTCCCCCACCCTATGATCCACTTCCGCTTCCATGGTTCCATCCGCTGCCAGATCCACTCCCAGATATCTAAAACACTTCACTTCCTCCAGTTTTTCTCCATTCAAACTCACCTCCCAATTGACTTGACCCTCAACCCTACTGTACCTAATAACCTTGCTCTTATTCACATTTACTCTTAACTTTCTTCTTCCACACACTTTTCCAAACTCAGTCACCAGCTTCTGCAGTTTCTCACATGAATCAGCCACCAGCGCTGTATCATCAGCGAACAACAACTGACTCACTTCCCAAGCTCTCTCATCCCCAACAGACTTCATACTTGCCCCTCTTTCCAAAACTCTTGCATTTACCTCCCTAACAACCCCATCCATAAACAAATTAAACAACCATGGAGACATCACACACCCCTGCCGCAAACCTACATTCACTGAGAACCAATCACTTTCCTCTCTTCCTACACGTACACATGCCTTACCTCCTCGATAAAAACTTTTCAATGCTTCTAATCAAACAATCATAGTGACATTACACGCCACTGCCACAGACCAAACTCTACTTGTAACTATTCACTCTCTTTCTAATCGTACACATGCCTTACATGCTTGATAGAAATTTCTTACTTTCTTCTCACACTGTATATTCTTTATCAAGTCCTTCTACAAGGCACCTCTATCAACTCTATCGTATGCTTTCTCCAGATCCATACCTCTCGCGTACAAATCCATCTGTTTTTCTAGCTATTTCTCAAACACATTCTTCAAAGCAAGTACCTGATCGACATATCCTCTACCACCTGTGAAACCACACTGCTCTTTCACAATCTAATGCTCTATACATGCCTTCCCCTGTCATCAGTACCTTCCCATACAACTTACCAGGCACAGTCAACAATCTTATACCTTTGTAGCTAGAGCATTCACCATCTACCTTGCCTTTATACAAAGGCATTATATATACATTCCGACAATCGTCATTCACCTCAACATGAAAATTCGTATCAACCAATTAACAACACAATCACTCATTTCTTGATAAATTCAATTGCAATATCATCCACTCCAGTCACCTTGCCACATTTCATATAACGTTAAGGCTTTCACCACCACCTTCTCTCTTCACCGAAACAATCTTCACGACTCTCTCACTTCTCTTACTAAACCGACCCAAACACCTTACATCTGCCACTCTACCATCGAACACATTCATTTTCAAAAATGTTCACTTCATCTTCTCAATCACTATCTTATACAACTTCCCCTTTTTGCTCTTTACCGATTTTTCTATTTGTTCTCTTCGTTTTTCGCTCATTATCAACCTCCATTCAAAACATCTTATTCTGCTAAATGTTCACTCATACTCATTCATCCTAACTCATTTGCCCTCTTTTAAACCCCTGCACCTTCCTCTTGACCTCCTACCGTTTTCTTTAATGCATCCTGAGTCATTCGTTCTCCGTCCTTGTAAATACAGCCCAAACGCCTCTATTCTGCCTTCCACTAGCAACATTACTTTTTCATACCATCACTCACAACCCTTTCTAATCTACACACCTCCCACCTTTCGCATGCATCTCTCGTACATGCCAGTACTGCTTCCCTAAACATTTCCATTCCTCACCCTTTCCCTTCACTTCAATTGTTCCCATCTTTTGTCATCCAACATCCAGTCTCTCCCGGTATTTCTTTATACATATCTCTTTTCCAAGCTCATATGTCTCTAAAGCCTCAACTTCCCCTACTTCAGACACCCTACCAGCTGCCCGTCTCAGCATATTTACATCCGAAAGCCACTAGTTTACACAGCTACCTCTAGTTCGTAATCCAATAATGCTCGCTGACCATCTCCCCTACCCACATACGTATATTTGTGTATAGCCCTCTGTTCAAACCAGGTATTCCCAATCACCAATTCTTCATCAGAACAACTCCACAAGTAGTTCACCATTTCCATTCATTATCCTCAATACCTCACGCCCCCTCTCCAATTATTACCAGCTGGCACATTACTCACCGCGTTCAAATCACCCGTGCCCAACTCTCGGTCTCTTACATCGAAACTGCTGACACACCCACTCAGCTGCTTCCAGAACACTTGCCTCATGATCATTCTTCTCATAGTCAAGTACATACGCACTAATAATCACCCAAATCTCGCCATCTACATATATTTTTACCCACATCCCATCTAGGATTTACCATATTACACACTTTCACACACTCCCACAACTCCTGCTTCACTAGTGTTACTCCCTCCTTATATATATATATATATATATATATATATATATATAGCGTTAGTGAGATGCCCTCGATTGAAGCATTCAAATTGCCCGTGCCGTCTTAGCCAACACAAAAAATAGAAATATAATGCCCGACCTTGATGTCGACTTCTGTCTGCATGTGGAAATAAAATGAAACGTCCCCAATATGGCTACGATATGGCAAGAAACACGTAACAAGAATCTGTACGAGTGAGGGACTTGGGGAGGTCCCTGAACACCCTGTTTGGAGAAATGTGAAGAAAGTAAGCGGCCTAGTGAATACCAGCAGGTTTGTGTTCATGTCAATATGGAAATTGAAAAAATATATTACAAATCATATTAGACCTAAGTTAGATATTTGTCCATTCAAGTTTGTCATTCAGAAACGTAAAGACTTTTAAATAGTGAAGGTCAACAGGAGGGCGACACAGAGGGTACCAGATACAAGAGAACATACGACTAGTTAGATGAGATAAGCTTTGCCCAACAGGTTTAAAGATTAGCTTGATAATGTCGACGGTGAAGCGTCCTTTGCAAGATGCATGGAGATGGCAACCAGCGGTTAGAACGAGATATCATGCAAGAACCTTGTCAGACAGGTATAGAGAAGTACACTCATAATGTTAGGCTCCTGGGTGAATGGAAGCAGCTAAGTGGTGAAAATGTGAATACGCTCCGTATATAGAAGTACTAAGAGTTGCTGGATAAAAACAGGAATTTATGGATATATGAGGCCCGACGTGTGTAGGATTCCCCTCCCTAACTGCACACACAAGCAAATATAGACAAGCAAGAACAAATACAATTACACACTCGCACTTATGGACGCACATCAACAAATACAAAGGCAAATAAAGATGGACGCATTGGAAGAAAATCACAAAAAAAAAAAACAGCTTTATTACTGGATATAAGCCCACAAAAACGAAATGGGGGGAAAAAAAAAAGTTCCTCCCAAAAGCAACACCAGTACTCACCTCCTCAGGGTTGGACTCCACCACACAGTTGAGCGTCACCTCCTCCGTACCCGTGACGGAGACTGTCACATTCCGAGGCTCGCGACACTCCGGTACAACTGCACGGGAAAGAGAAGCACTGTTACTCCATGTGTTGTATGATGGTGATGGTACGGACCTCGTGAGCTCACTCGGCCCAAAACTTACAAGATAAGGGAGATGTACTGCTTATGACTGTGTGACGATGGGGTTATTGAGCTCCTAACTCTCCAACGTAACACACCGAGTGTGACTACTGTAAGCGAGACTTTGATCGTCCGGAGCTTCGGAACATAGCCAGCATGACGTTATGACGTATGCTATTTCTGTGTATAGTGATGGCATTACGGGGGGGTGTTTTCGACGCCTACACATAGTCAACGAGAGATGTGTACGTAACGACTTACCTCACTGGAAACGATGTTCGATCGACAGTAACTGATCAATAAAAAGAAAAGTGAAGAGTACAGGTAATATCTGAACACATGTTGCACTAAATCTGACTGTACACAGAAAGGGGTTACAACTCTCTAAGTGAATACTTTGTTATATGAGGTTCCATTTTAAGACCCGGTGTTCATCTTGACATATATAAAAGAGTCAACTAAGACTGTGTTATCTGATGTTAAGTTCTCCATTAGTAATCGAAACAAAGAACGATTAATTCTAGAGTTACCTACGCATCACATCACTTGGAGTGTCTTTCAGTGAAGTGATGAATAGGTCTCTTCCTATAGATATGAAGAGTTGAAGGGATAAATCGTGGCGAACTGTAACTACGAAGACAACGAAAAATAAAAAAAACATTATGGTGTTGAACTTGAAAAATTAGCTGTCATGCAAAAGCAGTTGTGGATGAAGAGTGTGGTGGGGATCCAGCTGAACAACATTATGTAAATAGAAAGCATGATTGTAGAAGCTGAATATCAAAAAAAAGAAAAGAAAAAAAAAAAAAATGGAGGGTAGATAAAAGGAAATTATGCAACACCTGATAATATACATAACCTGAATGTAAAGAAAATGTAAATATTGGGCATGAGGACAACTCCAGGAGGTAACAGAATAGACAAAGCATCCAAATGTAATCATTGGGTGTAAAGATTTGATAATATCAAAGAAAATAGCAGTTTAATGACAAATGTACAGCGATGAGAGGAATTGATAGTCCAGTATAATGGTCGCAGTGAGAGAGAATGCATAGCATGTCGAAGCCGAATAAAGTAAACAGTGTTGAGAATCATGAACAGGTCACGTGTGTGTGGTTGGCCACTAGTCTTACCCATCTAATGGTGATCATTTTGCACAAAAAAGAAAATGGTCCCAAAAACTTCCAAAAAGAGTTTAGGATACAGCCATTTTGCTGGATTTTTCCATGTGTTCACAACTCTTTCTAAATCATAGTTTGGTGATAAATTTCTGTCGGTGTAACTTTGCTGCAACATTCATTATCACAGCAGTTCTGATTTTGCCTTTCTTTGATTCAACATCGCAGATTCAAGTGTCAAATCTCAAACCTGTTCCACTGGTTTACCGTAATCTAATCGACTCAAATCTTTGATTGGCGCATATTTAGTTTCGTCATCCTGAAGCCTCTAGTGTCCACCATCAGTACTTGTACTGTCCACCAGGACACTCAGTGTTCCCTCTCCACCACTGGCAAAACGGTTAACCTGTTATTTACGGTCAGTAATTCCCACCACCACCCAAGAATATTCTCCAATATTCCTCTCCACCTCCAGTAAACTACTCTGAGCAATCAACACTTCTATCGTTTACCACAACTGGCAATATAAACTCATTCTTAATAAGCATCATTTGTTCCAACTACTTCTTAACATCTTCACCGCATCTGATCCTCAACTACCATCCAATACTTCTCCCAACTACCAGTAAAACTACTCGACCCTACTAACCACTACCTGAACCTTTTACTCAACTTGCTTTCCCTTAGCACTGCCAGTACCACCGAGACCATAGCAAATCAACCAGGGTGTACCAAGAGGATGGTGTACTCACACATGACGTCGAGTGGCGTGGGGACGCTGGTAACGGTGTCGATGGTGTTGGTGACGGTGCACTGGTAGTCGCCCCGAGCGTGGCGATTCACCTTCTGTAGCACTAGGTTCCTGCCCTGAGCCAGCACGCCCTTATCTTTGTTCGTGTGTAGCCGGTGGCCCTGCAACACCCAAAAGAAGGTCGCGCGTCAGTCACATACACACAACACGGCAGACGATTTCGTCAAGGCCAACAAACACGGCCAAGCACGAAAGGCAACAGCTGAAATTTGTTTCTCAATTATGAAAATTCACCACAGTAAACAGCATAGATCTAATCTATCACATTTAAGGGAAGCCACTGCCGGCTTGGTACGGGGACAACCCACCTATAGTGTAACCACAACACACCTTGGTATCATCATGCCACACTGGGTGTTATAATACAGTATGCTACTACAGTGTGTTTGCCACAATTCGTTTTGTGTATCACCACCACATTTGGTAAAGTCAAAGTTCTCCTCATTTAGTCATAATTCGCTTACTAAAGCAAGACCATAGAATTAATGGTGTAACCACAACACCTGGAGGAAACCAAACGTATCTGGGGTAACCATGACTTACCTGGTTTGGCTACACCGCTCCAGTTCAGACACAGCTCATATAGGATGGTTATATGTTGCCTGGTATATAGACAGTCTGATATATGTACAGCTAATCTGGTCCTGCCACAGTACACCTTACAGAACCAAATCCTACCTAGTGTAGTCTTATCTTGGTGACTGCAACTATATCTGCGTAACCACAATTCACCTGGTTCAGCTACAGCACTTGATGTAACCACAGTGCATACGAGGCCTCCAAAACAAAATCAGCGTTGACATAACACCCCGATGCACCTAGTGTTCAACTAGCGCACTTACAAGTCATCTGGTATAAGTAGAACCCACTTACTGATCTATGGTGGAGACACAACTCAAGTAGTAGTTTAACCAAATCCTAATTTGTGTGGCAATGATTCACTTGGCGCATCCACCGACACCTGGCGTAAACAAAATTCATCTAGTCTAGCCACACGTTCTGCTGGTAAAGCCACAACCCGTGTGCCGTGATTACATTTCAAGTGGTGTAGCCAGTTTGGATGGCATAAAATTTTTTTCATAGCCACAGTTCGCCTGTTATAGGTATAATTACAAGGCCTATCGCAACTCAATAGATATCGCCAAAACACACCTTGTATGTTAAGAACATATCTTGGCATGGTCACCATCTATCTGGTTAGTCTCAACACTTCTGATACAACGTCATATTACCTGGCGAGGGAAATTACAACTCATTCAATGTAGGAAAAACACATCTGATGTAGCTATACTACATAACACCTGGTGCAACGAACATATATCGTGCCGTTAAAACCCATTTGGTGCAACTACGACCACCTGGTGTAGTCACAACCCAACATATCGAGCCAAACAACTGGCTTGGGGATCATCAAAAGGCACGGGGAGCAATTGCAACATAATTGGTAAAATCAATGTTCATCTGGCGTCATCATGACCAGAGCTCACACTGTTTAAACAATAATTATTTTGTGTAACCAAAATTCAGCTGGTATAGTCCAACTCGACTTGGCATCAGTGAAGGTCACCTACTGTAACCCCACCTCACTCTGAAGTCGTCAGAATACAGATGGTATATCTACAGCACCACTGGTGTACCTGTAGATCATCTGATGCAAGCACAATTGAAGTTGTACAGCCACGGTTTGGTGTACTGCTACTCACCTCGAGTAACCAGTGTTCGTATGGTTAAGCCAAGAGACATATGGCAAAGCCAGAGCTTTTCTGGTCTAGTCCATATATAAAGTAATGCAGCACTGTACCCAGTACAACCCAAACAATACCACTTGTGGCATAATTCACAAGGTATGGCTACAATTTCGCTAGGATAGCCATTACTCTCTTACCACAACACAATTTACCCTGAGTGGCCATAACATTCTTGACATACCCGTAGCTCACATACCTACAGAGCATATATATTACATAGCGGTTACGATGATTTAGTTTAACTACAACTCATATTGTGTAGTTACAGCCCGACCGATGTTATGATTCACCTGGAGTAGCCACAAAACGAGCCACGCAGGCAGAACTCACCTGGTGCAGCCACACGACACGGGACTCTCGTGGGTTAGCTTTGATTTGACACTCGAAGTAGACGTCATCACCTTCCTTGATGTTACGAGGGTCGAGGGCAGGGGCCAGCTGCACCCGCACTTCTGGGGCGACTGTTGGGGAAAGATAGTGTACATAAAGACATCAAGCACACACACACACACGTATATGCGCACGAGTACACTGGCGGACGAGTGTCCACCCTCACTCCCTGCCACAATGTGACTCCGAATCATCGGTTCGATCAACGAAGCAGCAGAGGGAAGTGCCTGTCTGTACCGACAGATGTCGTCGCACCAGGGTATTTGTGAGGGGGGGGGGGGGGGGGGGGGGTACGGGACGGGGAGGCAAAGAGTAGGGGTGAATCGAGAGGAAGGTCGCTAGGGGTTGGAGAATGACGTAGCCAACTTACCATACACTGAAAACGTTGAGATTGAGATGGCCATGGTTTACAACACTAAGGCTAAAGATTTTCAATAACGATAATGTGATATGAACGGTTAAGTACACAGGCTGCAGCAGCAACAGTAGTCGCGTCGTTAATATGATGATTACGAGCATTTTGTTAGGGTTTCAGGATAGGATTATAGAGATATTGATGGTAGTGTATTAATTTGCGAGACAGTACGGTTCCAAATATTCGGCCAGGCCTCGTAACTAAACCTGTCCTTTAGTAATGTTTAAGGTTTACCCCTTAAACTATACATGAACATTACTGAACCTAATGCTCTCGTTACAGTGAATCAGATCACAACATATAAAGTTGTCAGGAGTCGACTGTTTATGTTGCTGCTGGTAATGTGTTTTCACGTGTACACACATTGATGCAGGGTGAGCAGCGTTGGAAAACGGAATCACAGTATTTGCATGTATGGCGATGTGCTTTTATTCAATCACTGTAATTACATTAACATATAAACAATATGAAATTAATACCGATATTGGATTACATAAGGATGCATTTACCCTTTAGATTTGAAGTGGGTGTTATTTGTACACTAATTTTTATGAAACATTACACAGTTGAGTACAAATCTCTTTAATCTTTATATAATATACATCGATGTCTTTATTACCACTCAGGGTTTACTATCATGAACCAGTAATCTTAATTCTATGGGAATGAAATAGTTATGGGACCTGACTATCAGAATAACGTCCAGCCTACCTAAACGTCAACCACCTTCTTTGTTCTCGTGGGTAAGGATCCCACTGAATTAAGGCAAATGTTAGGACGCCGCCTCTCTGACTACCCATTAACCTTCTGGACATCTCGTTAAGTAACGTTGTAATTAACCTCAATACCCACACCCCACTCGCGACACATGATGACCCATACATTCTCGATCGGGTTCAAATCACAACTATTCGAAAGCCAGTTGAGGACTTCCGGGTGTGGATGGGGCTCTTGCGCAGGTATAATAGGGTGAGGATGAGGCAATGCCATGGTTTGTGCTGTTGTCAGTAAGACCTCCTCTAAAACACTAATGTTATCTAGGTCTATGAACCTGCCAACTATTTTCACCAGCTCCTTAAGCCCAGACGCCCACATCCAGCCTCAGATATTTGCGCTCATCTTATCATTCCTGTCTTTCTCGTGTTCAACATCACAGCGAGTGTTGACTGGTCTCCAGCACATTCTTGCCCCTACTACAACTGATGGCAAACACTCCTCAACCGTAAATAGAACGGTCGTCCAGAAACTCGCGTCTGCTGCAAGATATTGGAGAGCAAAACCAAGTCTAGAATCCTATTGTGCTTGAGACAGTTGTTCTTTCTTTGCCGTCACGTAACAATGGACGTCGCGTTCATGGGTGCGCTGTCCTCAGGTTCGAGAGTGGCAAGGAATCTGCAGATCTCGAGAGAGCTGAACTGCAGGCAACTTTGGTTGCTCCTGTGTTGTGTCCAATGTACGATGGACGTCTTCACATGAGGTAACTCGTGGTCTCCCAGTAAGCGGCCTGGCTTTAAGAGAACCCATCTCCTGCCCAAGCTATTCGAATCCATATACAGGCGATCCTGACGGAGGAGACACCTGTCATACGGGTAATTTCTCTGGACGTCTATTTACTATCCCACATCATCACCCTGATTCATACCCAGTTAGCAACGATGTCTGCGTTTTCGTGCCTCGCTACCATGTCTAAACGGACTAGAAATCCTACATTGATTGACAGCATAATGGGATCATTTACAGGGCTGTTTGGAAATTCAGAATAACTTGAAACCTAATATGCATATATGAATGCAGCGTCGCATATACCCACATGTGAGAGATGTCTCCTTACTGTACATGTCACACGTTTCGAAGCGTTTGGGAACCTCCTCAGGTAAGTCTCATTAACTCTGACCTCTCTCACTTTCTCATGGACCTCTCTCTCTCTCTCTCTCTCTCTCTCTCTCTCTCTCTCTCTCTCTCTCTCTCTCTTATCACCCTGATACGTTCGTGAGATCACACCTACGCAGCTTCAGCTTTTCTCATGTGTTGTCTGTCTTGCCTTTTGAACAAACAAACACAAATACAAACCTCATCTTAGCCTCCTCCACTTGTTTTGCAACGTTCAAAATATACTTTATTCAGATGTTGGTATACTTTTATGCGTCTGTAAACCATGGCAATGTGGATCAAGTAAACACACGATGGCAACAACCTCAACACGTTATACGGCAGGAAGCTAACAGACCCACACAATAGACTAGTACATAACTTTCATGACTCGTTATCAACAACCATTACATATGATCAACCGTTTGAATGTTTGGAATATCCGCTGTTCTGGCACAGAGAGAGGAAGAGACGAGACATAATAACGTGGCATAATCTGTACTACTTACTAAGCTACTTGTTAGGAATTTCCCACCAAAGTTTGTAGTCTGGAGGACTGTTTTCTTAGTCGCTAGGGACCTATTGAATGACCTCCCCGAGCTGAAATGCATTTCTTGCAAGCGTTTTGCGAGGCTATGACTCCGGCCGTCCGAGGTAATAATACATTGGACAGCCGGTAACGACCACCACAGGTGGATAATCTGACACTCTACATCCCCTTAGACCCATTGAGGATGGCCCATGTTCCTCATCGTGCATCTGAGATTATCAATAGTGATACGTTCATTATCCTTATTATCGTAAAACCATCGCCATTCACAACCAGAGCATTATCAGATTTCGTCAGGAATTCTGTATATCTTCCTCCTCAACCTTCCGTTCATGGCACTACTTCTCCTCCCTCCCTGACCTGAACACCACAGAGTGACCGTCGTCTGTTGGATCAGACAGGCGCTTCCTTCTGCTGCTTCGTTGTTCGAACCTCAAATGTTTCGGAATCACATTGTGGCTAGGAGCGAGACAGAACTTTCTTTTCTTCCGGACGTGCATATATCCACTTAAGAAAAGATGTATACATATGCATGCATACTTACGCATATGCGCATTCGTAAATAAAGAAATAACTTCAAATTATGCAAAGGAATTATATGAATATGGTCACATTTTGACTATCAAGTAGAAAATGTTTTCAGCTATACTGGTCATATAAAAACAATCATAGTTTCCAAACTAAAACATAATTGCACACGCTCAATGGCATGGTGGTTATGAAGCAAAAGAACAACACTGTAACTGAAGCTCCGAGATAGCAACCCCTGACGCCTGTGTAAATGCTGCCTGATGAAACATTTGGTCCCGCAATGAATAGTTGACAGTCGTCCCAGTGATGTTCTTGTAAACTTTCGCATAGTAACCAGATCTGAAGCTCATTCCAATCAACAGGTTTCGCTCACCGGATAGATAGATAGATAGATGTACATACATGACAGCTAGAGACTGAGTGTGAACAAATGTGGCCTTTGTTGTCCTTTCCAAGCGCTACCTCGCACGCGTGTGGGGGCAGTGGGTTGTCATTTACATGTGTGGTGTGGTGGCGACGGGAATGAATAAAGGGAGCAAGTATGAATTATGTACATGTGTATATATGTATATGTCTGTGTATGTATATATATGTATACGTTGAAAATGTATAGGTATGTATATGTGCGTGTGTAGATGTGGATGTACATACATGTGTATGAGGGTGGGTTGGGCCATTCTTTCGTCCGTTTCCTTACGCTACCCCGCTAACGCGGGAGACAGCGACAATATATATATATATATATATATATATATATATATATATATATATATATATATATATACATAGATATAGATAGATAGATAGATAGACAGATGGATACTTCCTGCCCCAGGAGACCACGTCGACTGGTCGAAACAATATTTTGTTGTGGATTTGAAAGGTATAAGACAATAGGTGCTTCAAGCAGGTAAAGTAATTCTAAATATATATATATATATATATATATATATATATATATATATATATAAATATATATATATATATATATATCAGGTGGTACTTACAGTGGACTCTGAGGGTATGGGTTGTGGCCAATATGTAATCAGGCACTTCCGGGTTGGTGGCTGTGCAGGTGACGCTTTGTCCGTTGTCGTCTGGCGTGGGCAGGAGACGACCACGTCTGATGGTCGTGTTCTGGTCAAGCGATGACTACGAGGGAGGCGCAGGCGCAGGCGCAGAGAGAGAGAGAGAGAGAGAGAGAGAGAGAGAGAGAGAGAGAGAGAGAGAGAGAGAATCATTAGACGTGTTCTTCGGGTTTTCAACTTATATAAGTAATTAATATATCATTACACCCATCATCTCTCATAATATTTTTCATAATCTGTAGTTTTCATAACAAGACGAAAGTTACCATTAGGTTTAGGACAGACAGCATGACCCAAATTCAGTATCACAACCACTGCAGATTACCACACGAATCCCACTGATTCATACCCACGTATACCACTGGAGTCTCAGCAGTCACTAACACCACAACAAGATACCACTGCAATTCACAACACTATCTACTCACTTGAAAAAAATAAAAGAGGAAGCGCCATATTCGCTTTCACAACCACAAAGATGATCTGCGGCACAACAGTAACATTTACAACCATCAAAGATGGTACGTTATTGCCCACGTCTCCCCTCCACTCAGTTACACACACACACACACACACACACACACACACCCACCTTAATCCATCCATTACAATCCAGAATGAATTAAAGAACCACAGCTGTCACTACTGCAACGTAACTACTACAACTGCTGGATATCATAACCACACGCAAAAAAAAAGTTATAGTAACAACTTATCGTTACTCGCATCATCAAAAACCACCATTACACACGACGACTTGAACGATCACCATTACAATTGCGGGAGTCACCACAGGAGCAGGTCACCACAGGAGCAATAAGTCATCACTGACACTTTAATCTGATAACACACAAAAGATCACTATGATCATCACATTGGTGACCAGCTCAACCAACACAGTGTTTACCACACGTAGCCACAGTCATGGACATGACAGGAAACATAAGAGATTCTACCCAATACACAGCACTTATCACCAGTTGTTCAGATTCTCATCTTAACAGTCAACACCAAGAGAAACAGCTTAATCAGCGTCGTAGCTACAAGTGCCACCTTCCCCACCCACAACTGTAGCTACGCCACCTACAGTAAGAAATGGCTTACCGGTCACCACCACTCACCCTAGAGGCACTAACACAACCACATGGATCTTCACTGCTATGTACACCATCTCCACCTCAACCACACCCCGTCACTGCTCCAGCTATTGAGGTAACCTCCTTGAGCCATCATTCCAACTACTTAACATCGCCTTAACGGTCGTCATCAATCACACCGTCACATTAGTCACCGCCACCATCACAGTAGTCACTGCTATCAACCTAAGTCAACGCCACCATCACAGTAGTCACTGCTATCAACCTAAGTCACCGCCACCATCACAAGACTCACTGCTATCAACCTAAGTCACCGCCACCATCACAGTAGTCACTGCTATCAACCTAAGTCAACGCCACCATCACAGTAGTCACTGCTATCAACCTAAGTCACCGCCACCATCACAGTAGTCACTGCTATCAACCTAAGTCACCGCCACCATCACAGTAGTCACTGCTATCAACCTAAGTCACCGCCACCATCACAAGACTCACTGCTATCAACCTAAGTCACCGCCACCATCACAATAAGCACCGTAACATCACTGCTTGAGGTGTTACCACTGCCTGAATTACGATCACAACAGGTGTTCGCTACAGCCCAGAAAAGAGCATCACCCACCTGCGCCGGGTGAGACGTAAGACCTGTCGACCCATTAATTTGCCAGGTAAGAGTTGCTGGAGGTCTGGACCCTGTGGCCCGACACATCAGAGGGGCCTCCACTCCCGCTCTCAGGGGTTTCTCCAAGCCCTCCATCTTCACCTCCAAAGGCGGCACTGTGTGGAGTAGACGTTAGTAGCTCACTAGAGGTGCTGGGTATGAGTGGAGTACAATTAGACGTTTTCAGATGAGATGTACCATTCTTAAAGTGGTCATTGTGTAGAGGTGTTCTAAATGTGGCACTTTGAAAGTAACTGCTTCTCTGCCGTGGACTGAAGGTGGACACAGTTATGTGTTCATTTTGTATGATAATAACAAGTAAAATGTTTCTGTATTGAGGTGCTCCTTATGGTGATGTAGTCACCGTGTGGGGGGTATTCAGTGTCAGGTCAGAGTAAGCTGTGTACAGGCGATCATAAGTCTGGAAATGGTCACTAGATGGATGTAACCACTCTATATGACTGTGTTGTAGTGATCGCTGTCTGGATTTAGCAGTTATATACTGTGGGGTTACTCACTCTTTGAACGTAGCACCACTGCGTGAAGGTGGTGACTTTATGATGTTTCATGCAGTGTATTTGGTGGTCACTAAGTAGAAGTGGTCGTTATGAGAAGGTGATGGGAGTCTGGAGGTTATTCCTGTGTGTTGGACGCTGTGTCAAGGAGATGAATAAGTCTGGTTGGTTCTTCTGAGGGAGTATTAGTTGTGTTTAGGTAACGATTGTATATAGATCACTATATAAGACGGCTGATGAAGGTGTTGATGTGGTCGTTGTGTGGATATGGCGACTGTATGGAAACCATCACCTTGTAGACGTCTGATGGGAAGGAAGGGTCACCATGTGGAAGTTCTCAGAGCGTGGAGGTGGTCACTATGTGGCTCTGACTCTGTGGAAGCGGCGACTGTGTGGGTGTTATCAGATGTAGTCACTGTATGGAGATGATCATAATGTATAGCAGGCTGAATTGGTCACTGGGTGAGGGTGGTACTTGCGTGACGATAGCCCACATGGTGTCCATTATGTGGCTATAGTCAATGAGCATATGAAGTAATTACATGGTTTTAGGCTTCATATGGAAGTGCTTTGTAGGTGTTCACTTTGTAGAGACTCAGGTTGAGGGATAGGTTAGATAGGGTGTGAGTTTGAATGGAGAAAAATTGGAAGTAGACCTGGCAGCGAAGAGAACCATAGAAGTGGAAGTGAGTCAAGTGGTGAAGAATGTGTGGAAAGAGAGAACGTTATCTAGGGGGGGGGGATAGGTATGTTTGAAGGAATAGTAGTATCAACAATGTTATATGGATTCGAAGCATAGGCTATAGTATGGTATGGAGAGGGTGTGCTGAATAGGGTGTGCTCAAATGGTTTGGACATATGTAGAGAATGAGTGAGGAGAGGTTGACAAGGTTGACAAAGAGGACATACATGTCAGAAGTTGAGGAAACAATGAGAATGGGGAGACCAAATTGAAAACGGAAGGATGTAGTGAAAAAGATTTTGAGTGATCGGGCCTGAACATGCAGGAATGTGAATGGCGTGCACGGGATAGAGTGAACTGGAACGATTTGGTATACTGGGGTCAACGTGCTGTCAATTGATTGAACCAGGGAATGTGAAGCGTCTGTGATAAACCATGGAAAGGTCTGTGGGTCTTGGTTGTGGACAGGGAGCTGTGGAATTGGTGTATTACACATGACAGTTAGAAAATGGATGTGAGCGGATGCGGCCTTTCTTCGTTCGTTCCTACCGCTACCTCTCCAACGCGGGAAACAGAATCAAACATGAAAAATAAATCAAATAACGCTATAGCTCCTCTCAGAAAAAGATCATGGTAATCATAGTAATGATAATAGATATACATAAATCAAATTCAGCCATAATATGAACATAATATGAACAATTACAGCGATTTTATATATTTCAAATAAATGAATGGCCGTGTTGCTTAATTATTCAAAGGTGCTTAATTGTTTATTTGATCACGTGACATAAAAAAATATATAGTTGTTTTAGGCTATTTTAGTGCTAAAAGGACACAAGTGCATCCTACACACGATTTATGTTACATATGAAGTGAATGGGAGCTCTCTGCCTTTCTTGATAGTGATAGCTGTATGAAGCGCTTCGTTTCTTCAAGGCAATACGAGGTAAAAAGGTCGTTGGTTGTGCCGTGAATTTTATGGAGGGGGGGGGGGGGGGGGGTCAGTAGGTGTAGTGGTTCATTGTGGAATCTGCAGGTGGAGGTAATCAGCTGATGGTGACAAGCATTGTTGGATCTTCTTGATTGGATGGAGGTCGTCACTATTCACAGCCGATCACAGTGATGGAAGTGATCATTATAATCATCTTGTGGATGTTCGGCACTGTAGCAAAGAAGGTTGCTTGATGGAGGTGGTTGCCTAAGTGGTGATGACCACTGGAAGGGTATTACTACACCTGGTTGTAGTAATCAGTAAGAAGGACCGAGTGTGTGGAGATAGTCCGAGTGTGAATGTAGGTAATGTACGGATATGCTGATGGTATCGATGGTAGAGGTTGTCAATTTGTTCAGATTCTTACCTGTTTCAAGTGGTCGATGTCTGGTCTCATCACTGCAAAGCAGTTCTAACTGTATGGATGTAGTTATCGAGTAGATGTGAATATTGTATAGACGTGGTGATTGCATGGGGGTTACTGACGGTGTGAAGTTTGCTAGTGTGTAGAGGCAGACAGTGTGTGTGGAAGCTGTGACTGTGTTGAGACTACAACTGTGGTCATGGCAGTCATTATGTGCTCCTAGTCACAGCTGAACCTACACGTGGGTTAGGGTTAGATGCCGGGTGGAGGCAGTTTCTGCCGCGAGGTATATGATGTATGAAGGTAATCAGTGGCGAAAGAAGTTACTGGTAAAGGAAATATTTACTGGGTGATTACAGTGATTTCTTTAGGGCGTAAAATGTTTAGCTGTAATCACCATTGTACTCATTATTAAGTTGAGGTTACCATTGGGTGGCGATAAGTGTGTAGATGTTGTTACGGGAGAAGTCAAAACGTGCTTGTACTTACTGTATGAGGCTGTCAATATGTGAAGGACGTCAAAAGGTGAGGGTAATCGGTGTGAGACGGTAACCAGTGGGGAGATAATGAGCGTTTGGAGATAGTCAGTTGTGAAGATAATGATCATCTGGTTCAGTTATTTAGTGAATGTATCAACTTTGTGGACACTGTAGGTAAGTGAAGTACAATCAATAGGTAGGAGATGGTGTGCTGAGGGTCGTCTGTTTGTGCTGGTATTGCTATACATGACTACATAGATCTGAATACATCTATATTCTAAGGTATCATCAAACGCAGAATAAAAAATGACATACCGTACCTGATGTGCAACAGATGGGGCAAAGAATGTCGTATCTAAAGTTAAAGATAAGTTGAGTATATGAATAAACTGTAGACATATGATGAATAAGGCTCTGGGATCCCCAGGATCTATCCGACACTCACGATACATGTTGATGGTGACGACGCGGGAGCGGTCTTGGGTGAGGTTGGTGTTGGAGGCGACGCACTTGAGTTGGCGGCCGTTGTCCTCCCTGATGAGCGGTGGCAGGTGGAGCGTGGCACTCACCACCGACACCGGCTGCTGCTGGTGGCCATATCCCTCACTGCTGGTGTGAGGGGCGGTGCCTCCCTCATGCCGCGACCACATCCTCTCCAGCACTTCGCCCTCCTCCGACACCCATTTGACCACTGGCGGGGGATAGCCTGACAGACATAGATGGTTGCGTTTAGTACATGTTCATGGCGACAATGAATGATATGGTTCGTATCACTCTACCTGAACTAATGACTCTATTATTAATGTTTCTTATGACCAAAGGAGATCACGTGAACCTGTTATGGAATTTCTTGGTCTGGGGTTCCGCCTTTAGTACTCAATCCTGTTACGTGGTTATTAAGGGTCATTTCGAGTAAATATGCTTAATCGTGTCAGCCTTTCCACCAGTAACATAATGGATTATTCTTTTAGTATCAAAGATAGTGTATAAAACATTTTCTGTAGCATCTAAACTTTCGCCAGAATCTTAAGGTGAGGAGGGACCACAGTTCATCCTATTAACGAAATTTACAAAGATAACTATAGATAACTATAGATAACTATAGATAATTATAGATAACTACAGATAACTATAGATAACTATAGATAACTATAGACAACTATCGTGCTGTCACACAGGAAAATAAAGTCTTTAAAATATTTTGTCTTTCATCGAGATCGTCTCTCTTCAGGAAGACTACGTTATGAAGACAACGTTTTCCCACTCACACTGCAATATCAGGGAACAGCAAGCTTACTGGGACAAGGAGAATAACGAAATATCATTTTCCAGAATTCTCTAAAAATGAATATGATGTCTCATCCATTATGGATGCTCGAGAATGATCGTGCGTTAGTTAAAGTAGTTAACTGTGATTATCTATATCTGTTTATCACAACTAAAGGAAATAATGATGTTTAGACTCACTGAAACTAAAAACGTTAAATTTGATGCTTAGAATAATCATAGACAATCCAGAGTAATTATCTTCAGCACTGTACACAAAGGGTAATGAAACGTTTATCCTTAGAGTCATCATTACGATCACAACATCATGGGATCTCGAGGGCCATCTCGTCAACAACTGCCGCTGCTGGTGCACGGAGCACAGCACAGCACAGCACAGTCAAACTTGCCGACGCACATCATGAAGACTTTTATAGCAATTGCGTTCGGCCTCCAGCCTCGTTTGCCTTGATCTGGTAAGTGTTGTGTTGTACTCCTGCCTCAGTCCGTGGTGCTAGAGAGAGAGAGAGAGAGAGAGAGAGAGAGAGAGAGAGAGAGAGAGAGAGAGAGAGAGAGAGAGAGAGAGAGATTATCGAGAAATGCATAAAGGGATATAGATAAGTGAGAAAAGAAAAATGTTGAAAAAAAAAGGATTGTTTATGCGCGAAAATTAGGGTTCATTTTGGCTGACGCCGAGCGAAATTCACTTTTCCAACAAGTGATAAAGGTCGCAAGGTCACGGATTCAAAATCTAGTGTGGTGTTTTCGAACGTATCTTCATTGACGTAGGAGGGATATGACGCTCCTAATATTTCTTTACAGCATTTTCATAATTCAGTGTCCACTCTGATATAATTGTCCATGTGTTTCAGTCACAAGATCTGGTATTTTCATACAACTCAAGTCTTCCGGAAAATGCCTAATATCTATTGGTGTATGTGTGTGTGTGTGTGTGTGTGTGTGTTTACTATTAGATTGCTATGGGGAGAGAGTTTCACACTTGTGTTGCCTCGTCTCTCAGCCTTGTATATACAGTATGTATTATGCCTTTATACCTATTTGTGTATGCACACAAATGCATCAGGCTAAGCCACATACGTATTCATAGGACAACAACTCATGTGGGCTGGCTGAAGTGTCCAAGATTCGAACCTATGCGGGTCGACCCCTGTGAGTCCGTGATGATTCATGGTCAGTAATGCTAACTTCTGAACCAATAGATCTTTAATTTTGTAAAAGAGATTTATGATGTAAACAGTGAACAGCTCATCGAGAGATGAGAGAGAGAGAGAGAGAGAGAGAGAGAGAGAGAGAGAGAGAGAGAGAGAGAGAGAGAGAGAGAGAGAGAGAGTGCACAACATGAAGTTAAGAAAGAAACTTAAGAATATCGTAAGGAAGTATTATTAGAATGTAAAAGTGTTGGATGAACTGAACGAAGTGGCTTGAAGATGTGGTTAATGGAGACACCATACAGAATCTTAAGACGCTGTTTGATAGAGACTGTTCGAGAGATGGGGCCCCATTAGCGTAAAACACACACACACACACACACACACACACACACACTGCCAGAAGGCACCCGACACTGGTTTACCAGGCAGGAATTAGAAGACAACTCCTTTGATGGACAGAATATTATCTCAGTGGGAGGGAACAGGGGACGCATGTCAGAGGAGTCTTCTTAAAATGAGTTGAGGTCACCGGCTGAGTGCCACAGGGCTTTATTCTGGGACCATTACTCTTCTTGATCTAAGTAAATAACTTGCCTGAAATTCCTTCCTGAATGTGTCTGCAGATGCTGCAACTTGATGGAAAGGAAAAGCGAGTAGAATTGCATAGGTTTTCAAGTGGACCTTGACAGACCAAAATTAGTCAGATACAAGGCTGTTAAATTCAACCAGAGCAACCGTATTGTACGAGGATGGCCAAAGTGAATGTTAGACTCGATATGATTATCGATTAGCAGTAATAAGCGGCAGGTATCTGTGTGTGAGACAGACGTTGTCCCAAACTTGTTGCCGGAGTCCCATCCCCTAACTAGCAAATATCTAAACAGCATTCAAATTCATTGGAGGAATTAATCATTCAGCCAGCTGTTCACATAATGCATAAAGACAAGACTAGGAAATGTCTCTGACCGCACCTAAAAAGCGTGTAAAGCTAATAGAGAAAGTCTAGAGGAGAGCAACAATGATGGTACGAGAATAAAGAGATCTGATTTATAGGAAACTGCTAGATAATTTGAATTCATCCATGTTGGAAGACAGGAAAGTAAGGAATGACTCAGTCAGAACCTTTAAACTCTTTAAATCGTTGACGTAGACGGTAAACACTTCTTCAAGAGATGTAGGGATAGAAGAACCACTGGTATAGCATGATATCAAACAAGAAACTTGTTCAAAAAAGATGTAAGGAAGTACTTTTGTAATATAAGAGTGGTAGATGACGGGAATGAAATGACTGAAGGCACGGTTGATACAGAGTACAGAAATTCAAGTTGTATGATAGAGAATGTTCAAGAGATGGGGGATCTCGTAAAGGAAAAATATACAAATGCAGTTAGGTACATAAACACATGTACTTGGACGTGTACATATACAACCATACACACATACACACATTCATACATATGCATCCATCTATCCACGAATACATACATACTTACATGCCTGGCGTAGGCTGGAGTGTGTGCGCGCGTGTGTGGACACACAAGAATTAAGACATGGTACATGTATACAAGGTTAAGAAGCGGGGCAACACGAGTGCAAAACATTCTACCTACAACACACAAATAGTATTAACATATACGCATGCATACATACATACACACATTCATATATACATATATTCATACATGCATACATATACAGGAGCAACAACATCAGACATGAGAGCCTTGTGCTTCAGGCCAAGATTTGAATAAACTGTGCAGTAGCTTCCCCAGGCAGGCCTCTTTGTACAAGTTAGGGGAGAGAGGAGATTACAGAGGGGCTCCTGGATGACATATCTCTTAAACATAACATTTTATTGTGGCAGAGTGAGGAGGAGTGAGGAACAGTGAGGGTGAGAAGGCCAGATATTGAGATGTGTTGCCAGGCTTAGTAAACTGGATATTTGAATGATCTTTTACCTAATATATATATATATATATATATATATATATATATATATATATATATATATATATATATATATATATACAGGGTGAGCCAAAAGTCACTGTGTACAATCAATTCAAACAATGGAATCGCCTCATTCTTAGTACTATTGTTAGTACAAATGGCCTACAGGACTTTTGACACATACGGTGACCAACCTTCCCTCCCATCTTCCCCCTTCTTCCCTCTCCTCCTCCTCCTCCTCCTCCTCTTGCCTCACACAATGTCACTCGCAGTGTTTCTTTAACGCCAGTGTGTCTGGATACTAGCAGGTGTTAATGTAAAGATGGTTTTGTTGCCTGAGGCATGAGTGTCTTTTGGTAGAAAAGGTCTGACGTAATTCAAACCAACGTCCAGACGAAGTGCACCAGGGACACCATAACGCAACGCAGTGCGGCGGTTACCTGTTCTGTTGCGTGAAACTGGATCAGATACGGACGAGCCGAGATCCAGCCGGCCGGCAGTAGTAACAGAGGAGAACTTATTGGATATTTCAGATCGCATGATACGAAGCCCGATCAAGGCCGTTCGTAAATTGCCACAGCGGACGGACGTCTCGTATAGCAGCACGCGTAGAGCGCTGAAGAAGCAGTTGCATCTGTACCTCCACATGACATCAACGCATCAACTGAGAGAAACGGACAACGTCAAGTGTGTTGCATTCTGCCAATGGCTTGGAGACTTTGCTGCTATCAGTGTTGACGATATTCTGGATGCAACATTTCTTGTTTTCTTTTTTTTTTTTTTACCAGTGAGGGCTTGCTTTCATTTATCCTGTTACGTCAACACCCAGAACAGCCGTGTTTGGTCGCCGAGTAATCCGCATGAGATCAAAGAGAAGCAATTACATGTCCAGAAGGTTGGTGTGTGGTGCGCCATATCACGAAATCGGATAATCGGCCTCGTATTCTTCAGTGACATAATCAACTCGGAACGTTATCATGCATTTTTTCTTTGCCTTTTTCGTTGACCATCTAAATAAGACGAACTTGCTTGTGGCTTCTTTCAGCACGACGGTGGTACTGCACACACGGGCTGTCTTCATGAAGGCTACTGCACAATGTGTACGGGTTGACAGGGTAATGTCAAAGGACATTCCGGCCACCTTGGTCGCCAGACCGTGCAAGCCTGATTATCATGCGTGAGGACCAATGAAAGGCGCACTTTACAATAACGATCCTCACACTTTCTCCCTGAACTGGAGGGAGCCATTGCAGATTTCATTAGGAACATATCTTCGAGTGTCTCGTGTTATCGCAAACAAAATAAGTTGTGTTGATGCGTGTCTACAGGCACGTGAATGCCATTTCCAACATTTGTTGTATCTTAAGTAAGTATGGGAAATGTATTTGTGTTCATGTACAGAGACTGTGAATATACTCATCGTCTACGGTAGGTGCTCAGGGTGTATTGACTCATCCATAACAAGATTGTATTGTCCATAAACGACAGAAGGTGAATAAATGGCTTGTATTTCATCAGCTGTCTAGGATATCTTTAGTTTAGTGGTCAATAATCTGGTTGCTTCATCCGATTTACAATCCACCTTAAAGGAATTTTCCCCCTCTGATTAAAAAGAATGATAAAGTCATATAGAAGTCTGCACAGTGTGTACCTTGCTCCAAGTTCGGTGGATCATTAACACAAACATAAAGACGTTGAGTGCATGAAGACCGCGCCAGCTGATGTATTGCCCCTGCCCCCACACGTGGTGCTACGGTGAGTAACTTAAGCCTACTTTCTATGTGGTCCTCAAATGTTGTAACCCAACTTAATCTGACATGATTAAAGTCCAGTATTTATAATGTTCATCACAAGAAATATCATATGAAAATCTTTCTAGAAGAGAGAAAAAAAGGTGTTAATGATAATTACTCTATAGCCTGACATGTATGGGAACAGGTTGTTAGACTACTTACCACCATACGCCCGACAGGAGAGCACCACCCTGGAAGACTGCTCGTACGGGCCAACCACTTTCCCAATCATTTTGTCATAGGCATCGAAAATCTCCAGTCCCCGGATCTCCTCTGTTGGTGGAAAGAACAACGAATGATAGTCTACATATATAACAAATCTTGATCATTAAAAGAGTACATAAATGTAATTCACTTATCAATTGCTCATGCACAAACTCGTCGAATTTTGGTAGCGGACGTTATCGTACCGTGCACTGTGAGCTGCAGCAACGACATTAACGTCTGTGATGTCATGAAGTCAACACGACAGGTGTAGTTGCCAGCGTCTGCCAGAGTCACTTCCTCTACTTCCAGGAACCCTAAGCGAGACTGTACACAGAAGTTATTAAACATATGTATTGGCTTAATGTCTTTCCCATAATTCCAGATTAATCTTCCTCTAAAGGAACTTGAACAAAGGTTTAATAGCTCCGCCTCACAAGACACGCATGTAACTGAGTCAAGACTTGGAAGATGTAGGATGTGATATGTGAGATCAGATGATGAGAAAATGCAGAATTATAAGTCAAGAGATAACTTGTGAGGGAGAAATGAGGGATGAAAATTTCAGAGAATGAAATGAATATACGAGAAATGGGTTAGACACAAAATATATATGAATGGAAAACAAAGATACAGGATTTCAAAATATGTTAGTGATACATTCTGAAGAATAATTGAATACGGAGAATGATTACATGAACAGATGAGCAGGGAATAAGAATAATGATAGGGGAATATGACCGGTTTGCATATCTTAACGCTGCTGATGGAAGAGTTAATTTACCCATTTGTAATATTATGTGACGAGAAGCATAACTCATTTGAAGAGTGGGTAACCGAACACGGACGAAAGGTTCCAGTGGGATGAGAGGGCAAAGACACAGTGAGTTAAACCGTATGTTCGTGAAGACAGCAGTGTGTCTGAAGGTCCTAGATGAGTGTGGGGGCATGTGAGCTGATGAATCTAGGATAATGTGAGTACGTGCATGTGATGAGTGGCGTTTTTCTGAACGGGTCTACGCACGGTAATTTGTTAAAAGAAAATATCGAGGGCTTAGACTATTTTCAGACAGGATAATGGGGATCAGGGTGTGAAGACTGAGGACTTCCAAGTAAGGAAGATGTGAGTCTGAATGAATGTAATACAATATTACGATGGAACTGTCTCTTGTGAGTTGGAGCTAGTATGATACAACAGGCCACTAATGATACTATGATGTGGAACAAGTATTAGGCAGTATAATGATGATATACCGTGCATGTGACAAGTATGAAAAGGAAGAGTTGGTAAAGTCGATTAGTATGGAGTCAGGAAAGTGTGAGCTTTGTGGTAGTTAAGCGATACCTGAAATTTGGCGTCTGAACGAAAAGCCTGAGACAATGTGTTAGTAAAGTGGGGTAAATGTTTGTGTGTACAAGTCTGAGGTAGCAGCTTGATGGGGTTGAGTTTGGTCAAGCGTAAGGCACTGTGTAGTGAGGAACTCATATGAAGAGAGTGTAGGTTTGAGCTAATGTGAGGAAGTGGTGATTTGATGAGGTGTGTGTGTGTGTGTGTGTGTGTGTGTGTGTGTGTGTGTGTTACGACCAAGTGAAAATATACTAGTGAGAAGACTTATGAGTCCTGACATATGATCTTGGACAAGAAAAACCAATTAAGCACGCACGAACAGACAGACAGACAGATGGACGGTCATCGCATTTAAAGAGCAAAAGGAACTAAAAAAAAAAAGAAGATCCAGAGGAAGGTAACGAAGAGAAGCACAAAGAAAATAAAGTTCCTGAGTAAAGCAACAAAAATGGCATCAGAATTGAGAGGGTTGACTTACAGGGAAAGGTTGGAGAGGTTGGAGGCCTAGAGCCTATAACCCTTCCCCGTAAATTTGCCCACCATGGAAAATGAGAGTAAAGGGTAACATGACCACAACCTTAAAGTTTTTAAACCAGTTTTTATACCAGATTCATGTTGTCAATAGTGAACAGTTCCTCGAAAGTTGCAGTGACAGGATGAGTATGTAATTAAGAAACCTGTATCAAAAGATGTGAAGAATTATTTTTTTTATACCATAAGAGTAATGGAAGAATGGAATAAACTTAATTATAAGATTGTGAAAAGTGTACAGCATACAGCTGTTTCAAAAGATGTCTGTTACTGAAAATAATCAAATGTTGATGGATTACTAGGTGGTGTTGAAGAGCATGGAATTCAAATATCGTATAAAGGTAACTGGATCTGATATTGTTAGAGTCTTGGCAACAAAGCTTACTTAAGATACGATCTCGCCTGTTGTGGCCAGAGAGGCACAGGACAGTAAGAAAGGAAAGAAGAGGCAAAAGGAGGGGAGGGTTGGCATTCTTGATAACTGATCACCTTAAGTTTCAAGAAACAGTGGAAGATAGCCCATTCTAACACTACGTACTGGGAAGAGTAACTGCAGGGGTGAAGTGCATGTAGTATACAAAGTTATCTAAAAAAGTGTACCGATTCATTACAAATATATACAATGATAACAATAAAGGGACAATCAGTCATGGTAGATGAGGCAGTGAAATATCAAATTCTTAGAGATGACAAAATACTGACAGTAGGAGATATCAGTTACAAAGAGAGAGACTGGTTGGACTCTCATGGTTATAGGGAGCCGTGAGACACAAACTCTTAAAGTGTATACAGGAATTTTGAATATACCAACATGTCACTGAGCACAAATACAAACACGGATATTGAAGATATCATGTATGATGCACCAGTTTGAAGAAGAAATCATATGATGCTCAAGTTTGACTATGTGGTGCATAAGGACATTAAAAAAAACCAGAGGTGAGACAATGAACACAGAGAAGATATAATCGTGGAAACTCCACAAACCTCACCAGTTTCTGTGGTAGCTTATACTGAGAAATAAAGTTCAGCAATCAGGAAATACAGGTCTGTGGTGAGAAGTTTTGTGAAATCTATAAGAAAGAGTAGAGACATAGGGACCTTAAAACGGTAAGAATGAGAGAATGATTCGGTAAAAGATGTCAAAAAGCAAAGGAGCATCGAGCTGTGGAGTGATGAATGCATAGATGGTACTCCACCAAGCCAGCATTTGCAAATGAAGAGAGAGCAAGAAATGATGACACCAGGATACGGAAGAAGGAGCAAAGGAACTCTGATAGGGATCTTGTCAGGACAAGGCTGGAAGAAATCCAGAAATTCATCAGGAGTAATTTTTCATTTAAAGAGCAGAAAATCTGGCAAAGGGATTCAAAGGGAAGAATCGTGGAGTTTGAATTGAGGATAAGTAAGGAACTGCGTAATAAGCCCTAAAGTAATTTCACAGTGGAGGGTTTTACACCCCTAACGCCAGTGGCATGGTGTGGGATGCAGATTTTGTAAATCATATGATTATCCAAGAATATATTGACAGAATACAAAATGGACTTGACTTATATAAGTCTCATTAGATTTGAAGAAGTTTCACCATATGTGCTGTGGATGAGCGCTTGATAAGCTTCCTGAGATATGACACTGGCTCTGGAAAGATTAATTGTAAGAAAGTGGATGACTTTCTGCAGAAGAGAATATACCTAAGTGAGAGACAGCACAGTTATAGGGGAAAGGAGTTCATGTGTAACAAACCTCTTAGATTTCTACGAGAAAGTGAGGTCTGTCTTAAGCAAAAGGAAAGGATGGGTGTTAAGAAGCAGGATGATGGTGGATTGAAGATCATCCCAGTAGAAGGGAATACAAGATGCATGTCACAAGAGTCTTCTCCAGATGGTCAAGGTGACCAGAGGAAAGCCACAGTTTTCCGTTCTGGGAACATTGCTCCTCCTGAACCAAGTTACGGACTCCTGCTTGGTCTACTTGAAGATGATACAAAGGTCGCGAGGGAAAGGAAGACTGAGGAGGAATGCATCAGCTTACAAGCGGACCTTAAACAGACTCCTATGGGTGATGAAAGTCAACTTGAACAAATAATGTAATAAGGATGTGTGGGAAAAAATTGAGACAAAAACCTTAATATGATTATTATCTTGCATGAAAGCAGTTTTAGGATTCTGTATGCGAGAAGGACTTGGGAGTAAACATCACCCTCATATTGAGAGAATAGTTAAGGGGACAAAGTATCTTTGGCAAATGTCAGGATAATTTTCAAGTACATATGACAAACTGTTCGTATCCAACATAAGGCCAAAACTATAGTATGCCTCTCAACTTTGGTTATCGCACTTAAAAAGCACAAAAAAAAAACTGATAAAGAAGGTCCAGAGGAGGGCAACAAAGATGTTACCACAGTTAGGAAAGATAAGTTACAGGGAAAGGCTAAAGTCTTTGAATTTGACCACTTTTGGAAAGAGAATAGCGAGCTGTGACGTCATCATATTCTTTAGGGTTTCGAAATAGATCGATGACGTGGATAGTGAACAGTTCTTCGAGAGACATAAGGATAGAGCAACCAGAGGACATAACATGAAATTAGGTAAGAAACTTGTTAAAAAAAAAAAGATGGAAAGATGGAGTTTTACAGGATACGAGTATTGGCTGAGTGTAACAATAAAAAGAGGATATGATCAATCCAGACAGCGTACGCAAGTCTACGAAATATGGTAGTAGAGACTATTTAATAGATGGGGCTCCAAAAGTATAAAACTCTCTCCCCGTACAATACGAATAGTTATTCACACTCATACATATACACATATACATACTTAAACCCAAGCACATATGAGAGAGAGATAGATAGATAGATAGATAGATAGATAGAGAGAGAGAGAGAGAGAGAGAGAGAGAGAGAGAGAGAGAGAGAGAGAGAGAGAGAGAGAGCGAGAGAGAGAGAGAGAGAGAGAGAGAGAGAGAGAGAGAGGGCGCTTGGGCAAAGGAAAAGACCTTCAGGTACAATCTATTTTTGGTAAAGTTAATCCATGCAAGATGAATGAATGAATTTATATCCATAATCCAACATTTATCAACCTCCAGTTTAATATTCTTTTCCTGCAGATGAAGAACAGTGAAGTTTGTTTTATATAAAATATGAAAAGTATTGTGAACTGAACTTACATTTGCTTCAACTTTGGCATTAGGTCTTCTAAGATGTAAGAGTTTACTCGTACTAAAAAAAAAAAACATTTTGTGTAAAGTGAAAAATTTCTACATGAACATGTTATGAAAATACGAGTGATACCTCTTCATTGACCTCAAGAGTTAAAGTGAACTTTATGAATGATTTGTTTCTCGACGGAACAGAGACGTAGGGATCATGAGGAAGGTGGATGTGTCCGGGGTCTTACGTAGTGGGCGAGACTGAAGTGGACAGATAGGTTAAAGTGGATGGCGCCCCTACGAGAGGTCATGTATCTTTCGTCCTCGACCAAGTAACGTACTGACAGTGTCGTTCCTTGCGGTCACAAGCATCAGGTGGTTTCATTCAGTTTCGACTAATTTGAACAAAATTTTCGTTCAGGATCATTAAAGACTTGCCAAGTATTCTATCAACAGAGTATCAGTGATACCTGAAGAGCCAACTTATGCGAGCCTATGAAGCATTTTTTCTCTTAACATACACCTTTACTATCTTTGTGCAAAGATGCATTAATCCTGTAGCTGAAACACTACAGAAAAAATGGCTCAAAAAGTAATATTGTGCATTTTAGTGGCTTTTGACCCCGCTAAAAAAGATCTTATCTCCAACACCCATTAAAACGTTATCTGTAACTCAGCGTTTGGTAGCAATCTCTTACTCGCTAAAATTTCGACCATCAGAATAAGAAAAGGATCAGAACCGGTGCAATCCTAAGGATTCGAGCAAATTGCCTGAGGAGTCGATGGTTCTTTGTACAGTTACAGTCTGCATCAGATGTGTCGAGTGTGGCTGAAACGCTAAGATCATGTGCACCTCTGACCTTTGACCCGTCAGTGACATTAAAAAAGACCGAGATCTGAATCTGAGGCAGCTTTTTCAAAGATATCTTTACTATGACCTTCATCAATGATGGTTAGATTTTGATTAATTAATGGCAGTGTTGGTACCCTTAGGTTCGACATCACGAGAAAGCTAAAATGGGTATCTTAAATTTGCCACTGATATTAAGCAGGGTATGTGACGCAGCATCTTTGAGCCAATTTTTTTGAAAATTGGATACGACATGGTCAAATGAAATTATAAAAATACACATCAGAAATACTCTTTGGGTAACATTTGACCACTGAAGATTAGTCATTTATCGCCAAATTACAAAACTAATAACGTGTGATGAGAGGATATAGGAAGACATTTTTAGGCCAAACTTAACAAACTCTTGCTGAAACTTGGCCAAGTGACGGATAAAAGTGATGATAAAGTTGTGTCGGTGTAAAACATTAGAGAAGGTGTAGATCGCAACTCTCTCCTGTACATTATATGAGGCTTATTGAAAGGCACCAGGATGGATGCAATGTTCCTTGTCAGTTGATCTTTGGGTTGTTTAACCTCTTGAGTACTGAAAATCATTTCAATAACTAACTCAACAAATGAAAAAAAGGTTTCATGCATATTGGAACAGAGGTGTAACCTTACTAAAATCCAGATCAACCAGACCACAAACGTAGGTATGGCGCTTTTCGGGTAGAAAGAGAGGGGGGAAAAAAAGAGATAAGAAAAGCCTAAGCAGTGTTCCTCCTTCAGAGAGAGGGAGACATAATAGCATCATGGTCGTGAGCCTTATTCGTGGTAGGCTTACCTCGAGTGGTACTCTCAGCGTTCACAGTGGTCGTAACACCATTCTAAATGCTCTTCCCAATAGCCAGAGGGTCATTCCAGCACTCACCTCGATGCTCTAGCTAGCATCCAGGGTGTTGGTCTGCCACCCATCTTGACACCGTCGGTACAAGTGGTGTCGTCTTGGAACTCATCCTGTGTCTAATACTCTACTTAGATCCCTTTTACATTTTTTTTTTCTTTTACATATAACCTCATTATGGACCATCGGGTCTCCTGTAATCTGTCCTTACCATATACTCACATTCACAATTAGGGAAATGGCCTGATTGGAACATGGCGAGTGTACGGAAACAAAACCATTCCATCCATAATTTGTTTGAATTATGGGATAGAAAAAGGAAAAATATAATATCATTTTCCGAAATCATTAGCTCCGTAAGGAGAAAGAAAATGTTGTTTTACACTCTTCATAATACCGCTTTTGGCTTGAACGATATATACAAATTCTTGTGTCCCCGAGAGACAGGAGACAAGACATAATGGCCATCAACTTGGTATATATCACAGAGTCACGAAGAGTGTTAAAAAGAGAGAAAAAAAAAAAACCCTGCATGATAAACTAACGCTACAATGTCTTACAGCGCCACTCCGTAAACATTGATCTCTGCTCTTATACCACCGGCAAAAACATTTCTCTTCATTTTCGTTAAGGTCGTGTACATTTTTCTTATGGCAGAAATGTCCTTGGCTGTTACTCGAATGTCTTTTACGATAACCCTCAGACAGTCGACCAATACACTGAGTAAAGACTGTCTCCGGTCCTGTAAAACACATACATTTCTTTAAGGCACGAAGCATTATTTATACTAATCATTTTCTTTTACAATTAAGAACAACTTCCTTTATTTCCCAGAGCCCTAATGTATTGAATTTACTTAATAAACATTTTCTCTTTGCTACATGTATGCAAAACAATACTTCATTATATATAATGCAAACTTCCAGCCTCCATAACATATTCTATCCTGTAAAATTCACAGCACACACAAACACACACACACACACACACCCACTCAAACATTCAAAAAATCTTTTTGACCTCAAGAATACTCATAATCTCTTCACGAGTAAGCTAGGTACAACAAAACAACCTTGAAATACATTCAGAATAATATATTGACGAACTAAAGCACGAAACTTATATGAAACGCTCCAGCTGCGCGCGCAGGGGGTGGGGTGTTAAGCATGCCCTCCGCAAGTGAGGAAGCAAAGGTTGTTCCAGGACGACCCAGACTCACCCGAAAGTTCTGCGGGAGCGTCTCTAGTGTGAACCTTGACCTCTGGCCCAGTTGGGAGTCGTCGTGCACCTTGTGTTTGCCGGTGGCTGTCTCTCTGGCGTCGTAGCTGAAAGACAGGTGGACACTCTTATGGGTATGTGTGTATATACATACAGCTATGTGCGCATGAGATCACACACACACACACACACACACACACACACATATAGGGAGGAACAGATACATACGCAAGTATAAACCCATACAGACATATGTATATATACATACATACATATATGAATATCAAACACATACATACATATTGATTGATAGATATATATAAACACAGAGAGAGAGAGAGAGAGAGAGAGAGAGAGAGAGAGAGAGAGAGAGAGAGAGAGAGAGAGAGAGAGAGAGACAACAAAGATGGTACCTAGAATTAAGACTCTATTGCTTTACTATTTCCTTCCTTGCAAGAGCGAAGAGTGAGGGGTGACCTGATCAAACCCTTCTAAATTTTTAAAACAGGTTGATGACTCGGATAGTGAACAGTTCTTTGAAAGATGTAGGGAGAGAGAGCAACCAGATGAAATAATATGAAATTAAGCAAAAAAAAACTTATTAGAAATATGTAAAGAAGTATTGCTATAGTATGAGGGTGGTGAATGAACGGAAAAAAAATTCCTTGCGGACATGGTTAATGAATAAAACATATATGAATTTAGGAAATTATATGATAGTATGAAATATTCAAGAGATGGGACCCCAAGAGTGTAAAACTTTCTCCCTGTGCAGGATAAATAAGTAATCATTCCCACACACACACACACACACACACACACACACACACACATACACATACACACACACACACAATTTCTACGGTAGCATAGACTGGTAGATACAGGCCGGTTATAAAGAACCAGAGCAATGTGGAGAGAAGTTCTGTGAAACTTACGAGGAAGGAATGAGAAAATGACCGTATTTAGCCTCAGGTGCAGAGGGAAATGATAAGAAAAAGGGAAGAATGGTTGAATAGAAAATGTTAAAAAAAAAGAATGAGCTTCGAAGCGTGAAGTGGTAATGATATAAGCGATACTTCAGCCACTCAGCCAGCTTTTGTTAAGTATAAGAGAACAAGAACACGACTATAGCAGGATAAGAAAAGAAGAACAGAGAAACTTTGAAAAAAAAAAAGATATTCTTGACAAAGCAAGAGAGAATTCAAAGCAGGAGTACGTTGTCTGTTAAGAAGCAGCTAATAAGGCTGAGGGATTCAGATGGAAGAATTATAGAGGCTGGTATAAGGACAAATGAAGAATTATAGAGGCTGGTATAAGGACAAATGAGAAAGAGAATTACAAGTTCAGAATCTAAAAAGCTGTATGACAGTACAGCATCTTCAAGAGATGGGGCCCTAAGAGTCTACGTGTGTGGACCTCCTTCTACGTAAAGTACGAATTGGTGATTGTTGATAGGTAATGAAACACACACACACACACACACACACACACACACACACACACACACACACAAATTTTATCCTTAAGATTAATAGAGCATTTTGAATGGTGTATTTTTCCAGGATAATTCACTGAGCATTACCTTATAACAAAGTGCATACTGTACATATAAAGCTTTCCTTGAAGTAACACAATACACTTATAAAGCTTTCCTTGAAGTAACACAATACACTTATAAAGCTTTCCTTGAAGTAACACAATACACTTATAAAGCTTTCCTTGAAGTAACACAATACACTTATAAAGCTTTCCTTGAAGTAATACAATACACTTATAAAGCTTTCCTTGAAGTAACACAATACACTTATAGATTGCAGCCTTTCTTGAAGATAAAGATAAAACACCTTACCTGTAGAAAGGTTTGGTGGCCTGGTCCTTGTACCATAGGATGAGAGTGGGTCTGTCAGCGGGTAGCGGCAGTTCACATGGTAGTTTGGCAGTTTGACCAGCCAGGGTCACCCGCGACAGTGTGGTGGTAGCTGTGGTGGGACAAGCGATACAGTTAGGTCAGCCAGGTCGATGTGGTGGTACCTATGATGACGTTGTTAAAGATGACCAGATCAGGGAGATAGCGTCTCTAAGAAATAAGTAATCATCATGAAAAGTGAGGCAGGCTAGTGTGCTGGTGATCCTGTCAGTAAGGGCGAAAGTATGAGAAGACACCATGGAATAATCACAACACTAACTCAATAATCTGATGGCCGAAGCCAAGTAAAAGCATCGTATTCTTGTAATCACTGGTTATATATAGGACCTGAACCTAATGATATAGAATAGCGAGATTCCAAACTCGCTTTCAAGCACCAAGAAATATAAAAAAAAAAGTATATTCATTAAAGAAAAAGAAGGTATATTCTTAAGGCATGTAGGGTAAAGAGAGAGATCTCAGTGAACTCATGAATGACCCTTCTATGAAAGCATCTCATAAACATATTTCTTTCCTTGATATAACGAGTATGATTAGTGTATAAGGAGTATAATCTTCTCTAGTATGGGCTTCCATAACGCACAGTGATTACTACCGTTACTGATGTCATGGTAGTTAGCTCGTCATCCGCCTCATTGCTGCTCTTTACTCTTCCCGATTGTTACTTTAACTACTCATCGTTACATGATATACATGAAAGTTATATACCTTTACCGTTTTCCGCCTGAGCGAGGTGGGAGCGGACATAGACGAATGATAGACTTACTTAAACACATACGTTCTTTAGCTACTATGTATAGCTGGAATTCTCAACCTTGTGCAGCTCAAAACCCACTTAGGTATGAGTCAAAATAGTCAAAAGTAAGAAATAAATTCACGTTCAGTGTATCTGATTGTTGATCGTACACATTTACTACAAAAAAAGAAACGTAAACAGAAAAACACTTTGAAGTAGATCAAAACATTCATTGTTCTAACACAATTCAAACACAACTGTAACCTACGAACTTCCGGCAGGAGAGAGGAAAAATGAGAAGGCTGATTTCATTGAGAGACTTTGGCTTGTCGATCGATGGACAAAAACATATATGCCATAGGGTCGGATTCGATCCCTTGATAAGGCGTCCGGACACCTCGACCACACGGAGGTTAAAAGACACAGAGGTGATCAGAAGCTCAAACCAGGGTTTGAATCCTACCCTTGGCTCATATATACACCTACGCTTGATTCAGTGCTACAATCAAATTGAAGCGGAGTGGGATTGGAGATGAATCTCCTGCACAAGAAGAAGAAGAACAAAACAAGTGTCCATACAAGAATGACGACAACATATCAGGGAGAGAGTAACACACCTTACCACAGCTCGTGGACGAGACACGACTGATCAGGCAAGAAACCGACTTGCCAGTAAATAATTTCGGATCCCGGTTCGAGCAACCCGAGTCGAATGGATGAGTCTCGTTCCTTGCTCATTCCCTTGATTCGAGGCATTACTAACATAGTCTCTCCCCGGCCCACTAGATGGTGCCTCGCGGCTTACCGGTCGAGAAACCCTGTGATGTATAACGCACCGAAACCAAAGCCGACCAGTCTCAGCCAAGCGTCCCAGACTAACTCCGTGGTTACCAATGACCACATCATATGCTCTGGTTCAGACCAGTAATAGCTCTTTGTTTTCCCATTCCCATTATGTATAACTTCGACCTCACTTAAGGTATTCAATGCACGCCTAAGTTCAGGTACCGATACCCGAATGCCTTTTTCAACCCCATCCCTCAATCTTCCAGTCTCTCCTCCGCTCCCCATTGCCTCTCTCCTCAGCTAACATAGAGATTCTCTTTATCTCTCCTCCTTTCCATGGCTCTGAATTATTTCAGCATATTCTGGTCAACGCTGTCAGTAAGGCTGTGATCATTCTCCCACCTTTCTCTTTCGCTATTACTGTTGATACGATCAACCCACCTCACTGATAGATACCGTCCTCACGCAATTCTGTTCCAGCACATCTATCCTCGTTCATCTGATCGCGAACAGAGTCCAACACTATCAGGGTTGACATACCTTCACACATACCCGCCTTTGTCCTTCTAGACAAAGTTCACTGACTGTCGGGGTAAGTACTGGTATGTTTGATGGTATTGTAGTCCTGACTGTGTTGTATGATTGCCAGTCATGTGCCCTAGATACAAAAGAACAAAAGAGGGTGGATGTACTGGAAGTGATATACTTGAAGATAATATATGTTTCAAGAACGGTTAATTATAGAAAGAATGCAAGTGTACTGGAGCCTTCGCCAAAAAAAGATGAAAAAAAAAAACACGAATATAAGTGCTTTAGAATTTTCTGTTTCATTTGGAATTTTAAATTTTCAAATTTTCTACGTGTTATTTTCATTCTTGCTTAATTCTCTACCGACGGTTAGATTCATCCCTGAAGCAGGGCAAACAAAGTCCTTTTTACCCAAAAGGTGTAAATCAAAACGAAAGTTATCTTACTCAGGACAATGTCATATCTACAATTTCTGGTGTGAAATTAATTTTCATAGAAAAAAAATCAAAGACAGAATACTGATAAGATCAAAATGTGAACTCGTAATACTCACTTTAATGCTATAGTTACCATTACAAAAAGCGCAAATGATAACATTCTTGAGGGCAGGTAAATCCTCAGTAATATGTTGGAAACATTCAGCCAAGTGCTCATCAACTCTGATGATCGGGGAAGTCTACCAAAAGGCCATAAATTTCAGGGGATCCAGACGCAATCTGTCGCAGTAATAGTGCTCTCTGATTCCGGACATTCGAACGAGTAAAGATTCCTGCATTTCTGTGTTATTAAAGAGTTATTAGATTATGTTCCATATGTTTCTTTCTGATTATTTTTTCTATGTTAGTTTGGCCAGCACGGGCAACAGAAATGCGGCCAAAGCAAGACCATCTCTCTCTCTCTCTCTCTCTCTCTCTCTCTCTCTCTCTCTCTCTCTCTCTCTCTCTCTACCCAATTGATCGACCAATCCCTATGGGAGGATGAACAGCTAGGTTGACTGTGGACCGATTGCCGCGGCTAGGATTCGAAGCTACGTCCTGGACCCTGAGCAGCCCGTGAATACGTCACGGTCAAGCAACGCTAACCGCTTCAACTACGGAGATCTGTAATAAAAAAAAAACACCTAAATAGAACTAAAAATGAAATTGAATTGGAATTTATACACGTTACAGACGATACATCAGAGAGAACTATTGGCGTGTATGCAAATGAAGCAGCATATACAAATATCTGCCGGGTTTTTCAAAATTAATTGCACCAAAGGTTTGTCCAAATGGAAACAGGATGAAATTCATTCTCTTTACTGCAATCTTTATGAATCAGGAGCCTGTTGAATGAACTAGTGGTACAACCAGAACATAAATTTCTTTCACCCCTGAATGCGATGGATTTCAAACTGAACACTACCTCTCCTTCCGTCTCTCCTGTAAGGTTGGTAAGCGTTTCTATGACGTCACTGCATTATGGCTAAGCAACAGTACTAGTGTTACTGGTGGAGCAACACACTCCCATATAAGGAAAGCAGAGCTACCAATGAGAGGCCAGTTTCGAGAGTTTTGTTCGGAATTTTTCACCTTTTTGTCATACCGTTTGACACAGAAAGGGTAAAAGTAATATATGTTTTGATGTTACATCGAAGACTAATTTCATACGTTAGGAAGCCAGTCTGGAAAATTACAATTTTCTGTTTTGTATTTAAAGACGAAGATACTTATATTTCGTGTTACCATTATTCCTCAGAGGTACTATTTAATCATAGGAAATATGGAATGGGTGTGCAGAAATGTTTGATAGAGCAGGAAGTCAAAAAGTTATATATAATAAAGAAGCAATTGTCCTTAAAGGAAAGTAGTTTCTTATATGCAATTAAAGCAACTTAATTCCGTATCAATCAAGAAAGAAATTTTCTTCCGTATTCATCATAAGAGAAATATAAGCCCATAAAACATTCTAATGTATCAAAAAGGTTTTTGAAAAAGATACTGAAAAAACAATGTCTGAAAGGTACGTACACTGAGAATTTATCTATAACAGATCAGTTCACGTCAATCTTCTTTCATTCATATAATCCCTCTTGTGTTAACAGTGAACATTTGTCAACAAAATCATGGAAACCTTTTCCAGTCATTGAAAATAAAAAAAACCCAACAAAACTCATATATCTTTGAGGAAAACATCACAGTACAGAGGCGAGACCTGTGGCAAATCATGATAGGAATATTTTCATGAATAAAATAGAAAGAAAAAACGCCATTTTCTGCAAAATAGACTTACCTAATGTGCAAATCAATCACAAAAGAATACGTGATTCAGGAACATGCAACAGTTTCCCTCATGGAAAATGGAAACAGGAAGACCCATGCTTTTTTGTAAGTATTCATTTCAGTAAATACTTACGAAAGCGTTTGGATCTTCTTGTGTCATTTTTCATGTGGCCACCAGCATGATATCAAGTCACCTTTTCCCTTCTCTTCTACATAGTGTAGAAATTTTTGGCCTCTAACCTTTCACTGCAATTTATCTCTCTTCATTGTGAGACAGTCTTTGCAAGCCTTCTTCTAGAATTTCTCTAGAATTTCTTAACGCTCTTTAAACCTGGTGATCAACTTTGAGAAGAAGCTTCCACGGCCTAATGTAGGATGGGAGCAGTTTGCTGAACAATTCCTTATACATGTACTTGATTGCTAATCTAATACTTGCCCGGAGACAGTCTGGTTCCTTTACACTTCTAAGATGGAGGGAGTTTTAGCGACAGGCTGGGTAGGTTGGTGATTCCCATGTCCCTATCACAAACAGGTCCTTCCACCTTATATCCCAATTGATGATATTCGTATCAAGGCCTCCCCCTTCGCTATGTCCCATTCCCATCACGCTGAACTTGCTCAAGTTAGATTTCATCAACCATGTATCAGATCAAGTTTGGAGCTGGTTCTTGGTCCGCTACTGTATTGATGCAATCCTCACCACCCATCCTGTGTGTGTGTGTGTGTGTGTGTGTGTGTGTGTGTGTGTGTGTGTGTGTTTGTGAGCGTGTGCAACAACCTCCTAGGAATGCTATACCACATCATCCATATTAATATCTGGCCTTAGCTGCTGCTGCTCCATCAGCCGCAGCCATCTGCACCACTGTCTTAATCCGAGGGCAATGCCACACGAAGCCATTGATCTGGTCATGTAAATCCGATCATGAAAACTATATATCATGCTGGCAGGATCTTGCGCTGCGTCACACCAACCAGAACCATGCGTATTGCATTGACGATATTCATATATTTCACCCGTGAGGAATTCTCGTCTCAGATACCAGCCAAATCCCTCGTACATCCTAAGACATCTGTCATGCCAGTGGAAGCGTCGGGTTCGAAAGTGTCTGCAGGATATTCTCCGCCAGGGTTCAGTCCTAAGGACTTTCGAGTCACTATATTTTTTACCCCCACGCGAACTGCTCTCGTAGTCACAGACGTGACAATAGTATGTACAAGGAATTTTGTGTTTGAAGGAAACGTAACGCAGGCTGGTTTAACAGATAACAAGAATTAACAAGGCCACGAAGTAGATCTAAAGTTAAAAATGTGACGAGACAATATAGATATAGTGGTAAGATTTAACTCTATTCTTCACAAACTCTGCTTAGTTAAAAAGGTGATGGCGAACCCACTCGATAAACCAGATGCATGCATGGTCAAGAAAAAAACTCTCTCTCTCCCCAGGATCGTTACACAATTCCACAATGACTAATCTAAGAAAAAAAAGAATATTTATAAAAGATCGAGTATATACTGCTTGCTGCTCAGGAAGGTGGCAGGACCTTCCCTCACAGTTTGACATGCCTTTCCTGACCTGGAGCTGTCAGTCTTTCAGAGATCCCTCAATGGTTACCCGTGTCACTTTAGTAGTAAAAAAAAAATCTTAATATATTATAGAAAACAAATGTAAGTCTGTAGATGAAGGCAAAGGAGTGCAACCCAGCGACAAGGATAAAAGATAAGAACGTAAAAGAAGTAAGCAAGAAAAGAAGAAGGATAATATCTCTCTTTCCCCATTCTTCTTCTCTTTCCCCTGTGTCTCTTTACTTCATCCCGTTCCCCGCCAGAATTAGCAAGAGTGAGAAGGGTGAGTGTAACACAAGGAGGATGGAGAAGTCCCGGGAAAGGCGAACACAAGGGCAATGACAGAGTAAGATAGGAGAAAGGTTGTGACCAAGGGTGGGGGTGGGGGTGGTGGAGGAGAGAAGGCTATACCACAACAGAAAAATGTGTGGTGCCGTAAAGAGGGACGGGATAGAGTGAGAGGAAATCCTAAGAGTCAACGAAAAGGTAAAGCTGAGAGAAGGAAATAAATGGGAATAATGATGAGAGTGAACGAGGAAGCAGGGCAGAGAATGAGATAGGAGTGTGAGGCAGGGAGCTACGTTGTCTCGCTTCCCTTGCATGTTCGAACAATCATAATTTCCAGAGGTTATGACACTAAAAGGAGATTCCAGGTAGCAACATGGGCACAATCATAGGGACGCAGATGTTCTTTATTTGGTAGAGTCAGCCTTGCATTACTTAACGCACTGCTGATGTCTCTAATAGGAAGCAAAGCTGTGGGTTCATTTTCAGAATAACTCAGCCATGCATCAGGTACACTGAAGAGGCATATTATGCGTGTACCGCCTAGATACAGCAATAACCGAAATGCATAATTATGTCCCTAGCAACGTACATCTGTGATGCTCATCAAGCCGTATGAGAAATTCTTGTTTAATGGCAATTATTCCTATATCTTAAACTCCACTACGTTGACATTAATGTCGATTCCAGAAGAAATGATTACAAGTTTGATATGGGCAACATAGATGAAAAATGATATACCAGAGACAGAGGTTACAGTGCTATAAGTCATGTCCTTTATGCTAATATCAAGTCACAGTACACAGGACACAGTACACAGTACAGAGGACACAGCACACAGTACAGAGGACACAAGACACTAGCGAGACTCGGTTTCATGGAAAAGGTGAATTTTACGTTATGTCCTGGAGGTTACTGTTGAAATAATGAGTGGCTTGTAGATGTATTCAAGTTTATATGTATGTGCATTGTCTAATATTCTTCCATACTTCATTGGACCTGTGTTTTGAAGATGCAATACTTCACTGTGTGAGATAACGTGACTATATAGTGCTATAGATGATGCGAGAACCAGGCCACACTTCACTTCTCCTTCTGGGTCATGCCCTTCATTTGTAGTGAAGACATCGAGTAAAAACTTCCTTCTCGTTCATTAAGTTTTACGTATAGATTCCTGTGATGAACTCAGAGAAACAGGAACATATAACAACGAAATTACTGGAACGATCTCTACCTTCGTGGCAAGGGTCTGGAGAGTCGTGCCTTGCTGACAGGATCCAGGAAACACATCCCCTTCATTCCTGGAAATCTCTTCACAGGGAACTCACCAGATATTACCTGTCAGGACCCTGAGAAATAAGTCGACGTGTCCAGACACGGCATTCTCTCTCTCTCTCTCTCTCTCTCTCTCTCTCTCTCTCTCTCTCTCTCTCTCTCTCTCTCTCTCCCTCTCTCTCTCTCTCATTATTTCTTTATTACACTGTTTGCATTCGACAATCTGTGCTTTGTGTCAGTTATACAGAGGCATACGAAGCCTTTCAAGGATTGCGGGAAAAAAAATAGCCAATGTTCCAGACTAGCATACAACGCTGCGTACCAAAGATCGCAGAAAGACCACAGCGGAGCTCTGTAAACCAACACACCGCAGACATCATCATTAACTCTGTGAAGACACGAAGATTCCCTCTACGAAACGAGGTCCCACAGGACCCTCACCGATCACCATCACTGTTCATAACTTACACATATGACACCCCCTCCCCCCAGCACACACACACACACACACACACACACACACACACACACACACACACACACACGGTGCCATGGACATCAGTGCAGACAGCTCCAAGCAAATAGTAGTCTCACACAACTCACTCTTAAAAACCTTAGTGGCTTAGCACAGTCAGAGGCTACTAGACGAAACAGATTAGAAGAGGACTGGAATATGAAAACAATAAACGTATTTACTATAGCAACGCTAGGAAGAATAAAACCTAACGATATAAGTACAGAAGTTGACAAGACAATGCTCAAAAGGAGCTCCTGAGTCGTGGGTCACACATTCGAACGTAGACGTTTGATGAGAGATCATAACAGCACATGATCTGCTCAAGGCCAACAAACCTTGACGTGTCTGTACAGATCCTGGCACCTCAAGGAGAACTGCCGTTCACACCTCTGGTCAAAGCAATGACTAAACGTATCGTAAATTACTGCCTAAACTCGTCTAAAATTTCACACATGCTGAAGTTATTTAGGATACAGAATAGGGCTCTACAATTCGTCACAATTGAGAAATACCCTTGCTTTGAACAGCACGAACAACTAAAGATTAAAACCAGTTTGTTTATAGATAAGAGAATGAACAGAGAAATCATGGCAGAGACTTGAACATAACGATGATGGAAACTACAGACAGACCAGAGATCTCGACATCAGCACATAACACATAAACAACCTTGGTTCCTCGAAGCCTCAAAACTAACATTGTTTAGCTTAGACCAGCGAATCCTTTTTCAAAATTCAAAAAGATCAACACAGTACATAAACATCCTAAGTCTGTCGGGGGTATATGAATAAGGGATCAAAAACACACTTCCAGAATATCACTCACATTCATCAGAAACTTACACCATACTTATGTACACACTTCAGCCTTCTTTTCCATTTCTGACCATTCCTTCCCTGTCCCACATCTTCGTCTCTTCCAACCATCTTATTAACAAAAAGGAAAGTAAATCATAGTTTTGGTTCAGTCATAGAACAAGGAAAGATCTTACAAATATCTGGTGGTCTTTTTTTATATATATACAACAGCAGACACACTACCTCTGAATACTACCAAGTAGCAGCCTATACACTCCAAAGTTCAAGTCCTGCAACTCGTCTGTGAATATCTAAGCGACATCGTCGCATCCATCAAGCAGATACAATCATGAAACACGGTCGGAAACGTTCATATGCCCGCAGAACACAAGACTGACACTCCGTGTAATGCGATAATGATGGAAGATGTACATGTACGTGGCAGAGAGGACGGACGCTAGGGAGTACACACACAGACATATGGGTTTCCCAAAACAGACACACACATGCGTCTTATGGAGCCAAGTCACGTGCGACCCATAGCTATGTATATGTAAAACTGTATGACTATCATGAGAGTATCCCCAGTGACTAAATGATTACCATAATATCTATATTGCTGGAGAACTCGTTACCGCGAATGGTGATCGTAAAGAATTTGTTACCAGCATTTCCTCGTGATAACAAACTATGTATTAGTTCGGTGAGCCGTTGCTGTGTGTGTGTCCATCCAGGTGACTTTGGTCAGCTGAGAGAGGACTGACTCAGTGGTTCCGGCCTCAGGGCGGCTCACATAGAGTAGTATTGCCGAGATTTGGAACACCGTCGCCACCCTACAGCGTTGGACCTCACCTCGTGATAAACCAACTCCATTTGAGCTGGACACGGAGGGGTGTGTGTGGCTGTACCACATGCTCACATGTTAGCCGATGATAATCACATGTCTTCACCCAACCCACGATCACAGGCTCGTTGCGTCAGCCCATGTGTCTGTGTAACACGCCAAGTGTCGCAGTGACTGACCATCAAGGTCTGTGTGTTGTTCCTGTGGTATATATATGTATGACGTGGCGGAGATACCTGAGTATATAGTCGTGTTGGTGGTTGTTGCTAGTGGTGTGTGGAGGTCAAGGAGGAATGTGGACGTTGTTGTAGGTTAGGTTATGTGTTGTGTTCTGGTTTGTGTCGTTGTTGTTGTTGTTGTTGTTAGAAGATGGAACAAAGAAGACTTTTTATTGATTATTTTGTGTTTGGCTTCGGAAGATGTGGTTTATTTGAAAGGAAGGGATATCAAGGTATAGTGGTTGTGGAAGACTGTGTTGGTGCCGGAGGTTGTAGGGAGTGTGGAAGATGGTGATGAGACCCTTACCCTCACAAACATGGACTGATATCCTGACGGGATATGATTGCTTTACTCTCCCACGAAATTACTCGCATTAGAACCCCTCTGTGTTCAACGTCATCCCTGGAAAGTCCTGAAGCATAAACTGATCCTGTGAGACGTGTAACATTCTGATGTCTGTCTATAGTTATCCAATATGATGTCTCTTGTCTGAATACAATTTCTGTTCATAGTCTTTCTAAGATTATCTTGACGTTAAACAACACTCCATCCTTGTTGTTCTCAAGTCTGTACGTCTCACTCTGTCTTTCTACCTCATTATTTATCATTGGTCTTCCTCGCGACTCTTTGAATTTTCAACTTATTCATATCTCTCCTTCCTTCATACCTATACCGTCTCTGATCTCCAACGCACACTTTATAACTTTTTTTCCTTTCTATCTCACTTTAACATTCTGCCTTCTCGCTCTGTTTACTCTTCAAGTCCGCCGTTAAGACAATAAAAAAAAAAAAGAAAATGGATCCATTTTTTTCGGCTACATCTTCCTGCCTATATGTACCACAGTAGCAAACATCCATGCCTGACGCTCACACATGACATTACGTGAACTAGTCCCTCCAACAGATGCTCTCTTTAACATATCTAGGTTCATATATTTCTGTACCTCACAGGTTTTTTTCCTCAAAGCGCCAGCATCTACTTAGCTTGAACTTGGATCTTTTTCATGATCTGATGTCCTTTCTTGGATTTCCACTAACAATGCGCCCTGTTTACATGCAGGTTTGGAAGGCTCTCAAACACCTCACCATCCAACCACGTCTCACAGCTTGCCTTGCCTGCCTTACAGAGAGTATGTATCTATAAGTGCTGACTACGAAATTTTGCCGCTGGGCAAGACTTCTACAGAGCACTCACCGCCTATAAGAAGCTGTGTGAGTTATATCTTTTCAAGTTTTATGCGTGAAAGGAAGAAAGTGTTTGTGGACTATAACCGTCAGTCACTCTCGTGCACGTGAGGCAGAATGATAAAGAGAGCAACCTCGGCGAAGATGAGGAATTCAACAGCCACCGTATTGAGGGTTGACTGCGGCGGTGCCACTAACCCTTCCTACACACCTCGGGAGTTGCCTGATACCCAACTACCTAGAGAGAAAGATAATATTTACGGGTTGTATACGACGACGAGATTTTGCTAAAAAGGCTTTGTTGGTGCGTCGCTTTCACTACAGGAAAATCTGAGGTTACGTAGGACGAGTAATTGTGAGTGACGTGTTGTTGGTGAGATGGAGAGACTGTGTGTTTGTGAGCTGAAAGCCAGGAGTCCAAGAGTAAGTGGGGGAAGAAAGAAGAGACGGCTGCCTGAAATCAATGTGGGAAATCTTGACAGCAATTGAATTGCTGGCTCACTGTGAAGCCTCCTCTAAGCCTCCTTGATACTCAGGCGGGTAGCACCAGTGATGTACCTTCCTGGCCAATAGCTTCATACCACCTACGAGAGAGAGAGAGAGAGAGAGAGAGAGAGAGAGAGAGAGAGAGAGAGAGAGAGAGAGAGAGAGAGAGAGAGAGAGCTACATTAGATATACATACCACACAGACCTCACGGTCCAAGCGAGTTTGTCTGACGTCAACACCACAAAAAAAAGATATAGTCTCCTTCAAAGCAATAAAAGGATTGGATAGCGTAGCAAAGGCTCACTCCCCACACTCCACTCCCTCCGGCAACACGCCGTATAGGAACCACGTGGAAGAAATACTGTGCAGAACTATACTGTCTTTAAGAAAGTTTGTGTAGGAAAGTCAGAACTTAGTGCAAATGTGGATATGGTGTTATTCCCTTCACCGAAAACAAGCATCCCTTCAAATTTTTTTTTTTTTTTTCTACATCAAAAGACAATATGGATGATAAACTTGACAGCCAGCCCCGCGGCTTAACACATCTCTATTACTCCTGATGTGGAAGGATCATACAGTGATGTCTTCTTATTCCCTTCAAGCAAGCGACACACGGGTTGATCCATACGTTACTGCCACATTGCTGGAGCGAGATCAGTGGTTGAGAAGATAACACAATATATTCTACTACGTTATAATGATCAGTTAAAAGAATGACTGTAAAATTAGAAGTGTTGGCAAGCCTAATTCTGAACATATTGAATGTGTAGCTCTGAACAACACCTTCTGGGAGCTTATTCAATGAGTCGATGACTTGTTACTGGGACAGAAATAACACATGCAATCTAGTTTAACTCGGTGACCTTCTGAGCTTCGGTTCATTCCCTCGCGTTGGAAACATTGTTGTGAAAGAGAAAAGTAAAAAGTTGTCTCTATTGACATTCTTGAATCCTTAAAGTATCTGAAAACAATCTGTTAACTTTCCTCGAGGTTGCCTTTTGGTTAGAGAGAATAAATTTAATATCACAGTCTGTCTTCATATGGACTGTAACGTAAAGATGGAATCAATGTGGTTTCTCTTCGCTGCACTGCTTCTAGTATTCCAAATATTTCCTTACTGTAGGTGTGTATGTGTGTGTGTGTGTGTGTGTGTGTGTGTGTGTGTGTGTGTGTGTGTGTGTGTGTGTGTGTGTGTGTGTATGTGTGTGTGGGTGGGTGGGTGGGGGAGGATTGCATTGCACTGAATATTCGAGGTGGTGTCGGCTGAATTTAAGAACAGTGGCGATGGGAAATTCTTGCTTTTGTATGTAAAATTTCTGTTATTAAATGCGATCATCCTATTTGCTGTATTGGCTGCTTGGTTACACTGCTGGAACAGTAAACCTCAGATCCGGCAAATAATATTTCTTTTTTGTCGAGGCTTCGTACGTGCAACAGCTGACATATATATCAACGTAAAACGACTTGGAAGTTACGTCCTTTACTTTGTACATAATGCAAGAAACTCCACCTTGATATGTGCAATATGCAAATCGTATCAGTACGATGTAAACCTAACTCACTATTTCATGGTGAGATACAGACACTGTTTATCTAGAACATTTGTGATCCAATACCACTAATTACTGACGTTACATGGAACTTCCTCACACCGATCATAGGGACGAATGTCTCTGTGTGAGTAGTCCATGTAACTATATGGGCTTCCCTACCCACGTTTCCGACTCTTCTCTGGACCGAAGGAGTGACTCTCTTCACGACCCCTGACAAACGTCTCCCTCTCTAACTACCTGACAAACGTCTACCCCTCTAACTACCTGACAAACGTCTACTCTTCTAACCACCTGACAAACGTCTACCCCTCTAACCACCTGACAAACGTCGACCCCTCTAACCACAGGACTGGCCTTGCCACACTGGCAGTGCTAGTGGTATGTGGACGAGGACCGACCATGTGCCACAAAACTATAAGAGTAAATGAAAGACACCCGGAACTGGAGGGAGTTAGATGTTATCAACTGCACAGCCCTGCTGCATGGTCATCACGTAGCCTTTTGGCACAAATACACAGCCCAGCAGCAATATGCGACCAAGTTATGAGACCAAACATAGTTTGGTTACTGTTGTTGACACAACACAACATATCCCTATATGGAAATTGGGCTCAGGAATTATTTGCACCAAGATCTGGTCGACCATCTTTTAGGACAACTTGGAATTCTCATAGAACGCGACTATCCCATCGCTGAAGAAAAGTGATGACATGCAGTCAAGATAACGCTAACCCACTAGATTCGCATTTTTGCCGAAACGGCACAAATTCCAGGCCTACAGAGACGACGTATCGATCATACCGACACTTGACGGATCCCTTCTGTAACAGTAGTGTCAGCTGAGCAAGATACGCTTCGCCTTCTGGGGATGGCTGATCCATCGTAAATACGGGGCCAGATAAGGTTATTCCACGATTGCCTCGAGGGTGTGGAGCTCATTTGGTACAGCCATCTACTCCACTTCACCGTACGTGATTCGCATAAGGTAAACGGCCAACCTAATGGGAAAACGTGCACGTCGTCCATGATGAAGAGCCGAATGACATGAAAGACATAGAGGCCAGTATCTTTACTCTCCATCGCTAGTAGACTTCTTAATTCCATAATGCCTCTGCTGAATGAATGACGACTCGGCGTAAGAAAGAAGTGCTCGCCAGCTGATCTGAGTCTCCCCCTCCCACTAGCTCATATTAGGAGTTAGATATTTAAAAACCGACCGTATCATTGCAATGGACACTTCTAGTACCTTCGTCCATGTGTGGCATCATCAGGGACCCCTTGTGTTATGACAGATTATGGGCATGTACGGCAATTATTTCATGTCTGCTGTGTAACAACCAGAACAGAAATGTTCATAGGGTAGTGTTTAATAAGTACCAAGGCTATCTAATGGATGCTGACGTACAAGGACACAGTGGTCTAGATTATCTGTTGCTGGATGTTTGTTTGATGCCTTTCTAGGCGTGACACCTCAACTCTGTTCTTACACAGGTGGCTGTAACCTGGCCCTCTCCTCTAGAGAGGAGGAATTGCCTTTTGCAATCGAAACCTTCACTTAACCTCTTTGGTTCATATCATCCTGAGGAAAATACACATAATGTTGTCAAATACAGTGAATCATGGAGCAACAGCGTATTACTGAAGAGCAGATAAGTTTTGAAGAGCATTGACCATGTGAGCGTCCTGGTTGTGGAATCTGATTCGCTCCATATACTCCTCACAATAAAAGGATAGCGTGTAAAGTCCAGCAAGTACAGCATCAACATAATTCATTCTAGACAACTAACACTGCATAACCCTTGTTGACCCGTGGAATATACTGCACTATTTTGGATGACATGTTCCCCCCTCACACGTGAGTCAGTAAGACAAAGTAGAGGACAGAACAAAGAGACTTAACTCCAGCTTGAATACCAAGTGGCAAGACATGTCACGTCAGGAGATCTATATCATCAAAAAGACGTTGCACGTCTCAACCATTGTTTACCAAAGATGTCTTAAAGTTTCCCCACCTTAGCTTCCTTCCTATTGGACCAATGGAGGGAACCTACAGTACTAGTAGCCTAAAGAGCAGCAGTTTTACCTTAGTTTTGCTGTATTCGAGAATATAAAAAAAGAAATCTACCATCTGAATAAGATTTAGAATAAGTTATTACAACAGGCGAAGATGAGAGTGGTTAGGACCTCTGAGGAGATGAGGTTACTAGCTCACACGGGATCTACCAAAATTATCTTAAACATTCCTTGTATTGTAAGAAGACAGTCAGTTATTCATTTGAATATTGGTCCAGACACTGAAAATTACCAGTACCAAATGAGACTTGTCCTAATATACCATAGAACTATATTCATAGTCAGGGTAAAACTTCAGAACGATATTCAGTAAGCTTCAATCCTCGAGGGATCTTCACACGTCGCCTCCTCGACCTACAATCCCGATATCTGGCACCAACTGGTTCCGTTTTCCTGGTATCAGAAAACGACCACCGTGCTATGAAAGGACATATGGACCCCTAGAGACCAGGATGACTTCATAATCCAGAGCATCTTTACAACAAGGGCGAGAGAGAAGGTTCAGGATGAGCACCGGTCCCGCTTTGAAGTTCTCTCCCTCTTGATGTACCTCCTGGAGGAAGATTAATGCCATTTGTGGTGCACGTGCTGAGCAGTCGACGCTTTCGGATCTTGGGTAGTGCGCTGCCTCCCAGTAGATGATTTGGCTGAAGCGGCTTTGACCTATCACCTCCAAGAGGTTGTGTCTGTCGGCGTAAGTCTTAAGACTCTGGAGCTGCTGCTGTCCTTCTTCAGGCGTTTGATGAGGAGGCTTCAACGGATGCTCTGTCATCTCAAAGAAGAACTTAGCCTAACCAGGAAGAACAGAGAGGACACCTCTTCTAATGGAGATGGTATCACTTGTTTTCTTGAAGGTCTACTTCCGTCGTGAATGAACCCCTTTTGTAAGTGTTCCAACCTGCCTTGTGTAAGTGAGGCCTTTCCTGATCAATAGAAAATTGCTTCTCAAGCCCCTATCCCAAAGTTTCTTGTCCTACGCACAGGGGCCGGCCCATCAGTCTCTCCCATAGTGCTGCAAGATTATGAGAAGGAGCCTGTCTTTCATTATGTCCTTTATAATACGAGAGCCTTGTCTCTTATCATTAATGAGATCACTGCTGGGAGGAGTACTGCTTATTCTAGTGCTGTCTTCTACGTTAACAAGAGTTCAACAATATATCTTTTGTTGATATAAAGAAAACCCTTTGGCGCAGCTCAAGCTGATATCGTTCTTGATTAGCTTGTAAAGCTTGGAGTGACTGGAAATCTACTACGGTGAATACAGCGCTATTTTAAAGCTATAAGAGCGAAAGTTTTAATATGAAGGACTCACCTCCCAAATCAGATATATTTCTTTGGGAGTTCCACAGGTAAAGGTTCTCTGCTCTAATGTCTAATTCCTCAAAGCATCTCATTACTACTCTCTACTCTACCAGGATTATCACCTGTCGTATTCACCTATTACACAAAAGTTTTACTACCTCAGCGCGACACATGTGAAGAAAATGACCCTCGATCTTGGAAAAGAAGAATGTTATTCATTACGATATCACGCGTCACATACAGACGATTAATACTTTGTGTTATGGAGCGTCGCATCCTCGTCCAGTTATCCTGGATGGTTCCTTCTTGGAAGGAGTAACTCCTACCGGGTTTGGTATGCAGGTGATCATTACAAGGCATTAACAACTTAAGGTTTGAGTGACTTAAGGACGACCTGCTACGATTACTTCTCTTGGTGTGGAAGTTTTCAGCCGACTGTTTTGGCCTTGCCCGTGATGTGTTAGTCTCATCTTAGGTCCCTTATTGACTATGATACCTTACCCCCAACTTAGAATCATTACCCCCATAGCAAAACTCCTGTAACTGGTAGAACGCACGGCTGCCACATCGATCCTGTGTCTCTCCAGATGGATTAGGTCCAACAATCACATACCGGAACTTAGTTTCTGCCCCCTACAGGGCTACACATAATACTGCAGTGTCTTTACTGAAAAAGTGATTTTGAATATTGTCCTAAAACGACCACTGTCACGGCTAACACTGACAGAAATCTGGCCTCGAGACCATTAAAGAGAATGCCTTTTCTGACAGGCCTCAGAGCCTTCAAAATTCCTCCCTCACAATGTCCTAGTAGCTAGACTTACGCTTTCCAAGCCACTATGAGAGATGGTTGTCAATAGACATTTCTTACTACCTATCATCCTATATAACAGTATCGCACGATTCCTTCCTTTCTGAAAATAGAATACGCGTTGCTGATCAAGGAATGATCGAATGGTTACCTTTAACAATTACACTGAGGGTTCCTTAGACACAGTGTCATCCACATCCGGGTAGTGGATGGCGCATCTCCTCCTCAAGCTGACCTTTCTAATACTCCGTCGATTCCTCCAGGAGATAATCCATCCGTGTCTGTTTTTCTTCTCTGCCCTGACTCTCAAGCCTGATCCGAGTGATTATTTCCGAGAACGGTCTTAATGATATCCCTTGCCAAACAAGTCCATGAATTTGATCTCTGCTCCACACGTAGTGTGTAAACTTCCACCCACCTGCAGATATCTTACAGTAATGAGCTGCAAGGAATGAAGTCGATCACGATAGAGCGAAAAATGATTTCATGGAAGGGATTATAAAAGCACTATGTACCTCCAACTCTTAGACTATTGCTAGAACAGTCTGGAATGCTCCACTCTCTTTGCAAGGAGAGCCAGTGAATGATGAGGAACGCCTGGGTTAGTATAAGAGGATATAGCGTGAAAAAAAAAAAGAGAAGAGACGGTATTGCTCGGGGTAAAAATATTTCCCAGCGAGAAAGGGCTTCCCTACATCCTCCTTTACTCTCCTCTGCTCCGCGTGTCGGTTCCCGGATTATGACACCTGTGTGCACCTCCCTTGAGCGGAACGACTTAGGTCGGTCTTAAGGTGTACGAGAAGGCTTCCTACCATGAAACTACCGTCTGCTGGCGAGCGTCGCTGCGTGTTGTGTGTTGATATCACAGCGGAGGTGTGTCCTGTCTCTATTTTCTTAACCTGTAGGAAACTTCATTTGTTATATTGGGGAATATTTTTTTGTTTGTATTTCAGTGATGTCAGTTGCAACTGTCATTTTTTTTTTTCGACTAGGATAACTCATTCCAATTCATTGATTGAATGAAAACGTAAAACTAGAATTGAGATGACTTTTCTCGCTGTGAAAAAAAATAATGATGGCAAGAACATCTGCTATTTTCCCCACCTCTGTGCTTAGCTTTATCTGTTGCTATTGTGAAAAATACAGATACGAGAGAGAGAGAGAGAGAGAGAGAGAGAGAGAGAGAGAGAGAGAGAGAGAGAGAGAGAGAGAGAGAGAGAGAGAGAGAGAGAGAGATAGAAAGAGAGAGAGAGAGAGAGAGAGAGAGAGAGAGAGAGAGAGAGAGAGAGAGAGAGAGAGAGAGAGAGAGAGAGAGAGAGAGAGAGAATCCAAAAGTTACATCACACTGGGAAGCAGAGCAAGAATCAGCGGGCTATGTAAGAATACCACTCAGATGATGCAGTGTGCTGTGTGTCACATGGAAAGGTTGAACTACGAATATTCAGGTCCCTTTATACCACAACCACATATCGCCAGAGTAATGGGCTAGAGCGAAGTTATTCCTTAACTCAGACGTTCCTTGCTACTGAATATTGATGTAGGCAGCACATACAGATGACCACCAGCACCCTCGAGGCTCACTTGGGTCTGACGCATATACACATGGGAGCTTCCAAATCCATTTGGAATATGGACACATATACCATATACAGCCCCACCCATATAGATGTAGAACTTCACAGGAGGCGCACACACCCTCAGCACCCAGTCCAAGTAGTGGGACCCTCTGTTGCTACAGTATCAGGCCAGGTGTCTCCATACCTCGACCAGCAAACTGTGCAAGTCACATATACCTTGTCCTTTATATGAAGATCCTGGATGGCACCACGGTGAAGGAAGAGACACAGGCAAGGTAGAATAGAGAGGCTTTGGTAATGGTGCTGTTAACTCCTGATAAAGAGCGAGGTGTTACTTCTTCCAGTCAAACGACCTAGTTTGAGACTCGGTCGAGTATGGTGTGTGATGGAATGAGGTGTTCCATGTGGTTTACACAGCGTCCAGTCCTGGGGTTTGCTGGATGTGGCCTCGGTTGGAGGAAACAAGTGGGGATGGGTAATGGAATAAGTCACTATGAGCGATAATAACTAATCAGATTTTACGTTTCTCTGTTCATATTTTTCGTATCCTAGATGAGAAATCATGGGCTTTAGATAAGGCAAATGCAGCATCATACTTCAAGTAATGAACTCCTCGTATCGAAAGCACCCACGTGTGGAGATGTGGCGATTCTGGGTATCGCCACATCCCTGTGAATCCAAAAAGGCTGCTTGAGAAGATAGACGCGGGAGAAAACCTTTATAAGTTTCTCCTCTTCATTAGTGAAAGAAAACGAGAGTTAGGAGAAAACTATTAGACATGAAGGTACCCCACCTGACCGTACTGAAGCAATCTCTCTCCTGCTCGTTTTTAGGGAAGAGCAATGGTGAAGGAGCAGGTGAAGGGAAACACAAATGATAACTGCTGGATGTCTGTTGTTGCAAAAGATAGTAACTTGAAATGATCCTTACGAACAAGTGCCCTAATGAATAAAGTCTGAGCTAGTATATGTTCTTTATGGTATGGAGATAATCTCTTCCGAAAGCATTTGAATGGACCAGGATGAAAGTGTGGATCACAACTCAGTTGTAGCCTGAAATCCAAAGAATTTTTTTTTTTTTCCAAAGAGACAACGAAGATGAAACGAAAATCATTGGTAATGAGACAAACAGGCCAAAGAACCTGATCCATCTGGCTACTCCTGCTGTAGAGAAGTAAGTTACTGGTGCACTAGACGAATCGCCCTCACTGCTGAGGGTAGAATACAACGATCGTACTTGAGACCGTAAATTCCCCTGACTCTTCTCAAAATCAGAGTACAGAGGAAGGCAGCATACACATCTGTTCCGTCACATCGGAGTTGAGCTTTGAAAAAAGTTAAAGAAGGCTTTACAAGGACTACTTAACGTGCCAGATATAGGAATCCATAAGTCTTTATAGATCGTAAGACTTAGGTTACGTTCTGCGATCAACTTAGAGAGAAACAGTGGATGAAATCGACCTTATAAGCCAGATGAGAGAGAGAGAGAGAGAGAGAGAGAGAGAGAGAGAGAGAGAGAGAGAGAGAGAGAGAGAGAGAGAGACGCAACTAATTTACCGCCAGAGTGCACGAAGTCGCACACAGCATATCATGGGATGGCTTCAACCAGCTACGACCCACGTCTCACACAATATCACTGGCAATAACATTGAAGCATTTGACACTGTCCCCAGCACATCCTCACGCAAAAGATACTGGGCACCGCCAGTGACCAAATCATCGCTGGCCAGCCTCACACTCAGCCTTTATCCAGGAGCACTCACAATGGGTTCACCTCTAAAACGCTTAAGCTCTAAAATGAATGGAGTCCTCTAGGGAGCAGTTCCTTATCTATTTCTCTTTCATCTCTTCCTGCTTGACCTCCCTTAACCTCCAACAACCTACATGAAGAAGGTCCTCTCACGTACAGACGATCTCAAAACCATATAAGAACATGTTGACACCACAGGAGCAAAATACAGATATAGAACCTCTGCATCTCCACAGATGTCTTCAATCATCATCCTTTAGCCCCAGACAGGCATGAATCCATCCTGTACCCTCCAGTCACCCTGTATGGACAAGTATTCCCCCTCAACAAAAATGACAACCATTCTGGGCATCGCATACGGTACATGCATGACTTTAACTTCGACACCATCAACATCAATTTACAAAAAAGGCATATTAACAGCTCCTAGAGCACTAACTGGTTATATATTTCATAAGAAGGGAATCCCTAAATATCCAGTTCAATATATCATCCATTCCGTCCTAAACTATCCCTTCACCTGCATGGTCTATCCTCTCAA
>NC_092231.1:19770893-19778393 GCF_036320965.1 Panulirus ornatus | reverse complement strand
ACGCGGTAAAGGGCAAACGTAATACCTATCTATAAGAAAAGAGACCAGGAGCAGCCACTAACCTACAAGACCTGTCTTACTGACGAGTGTGGTCTGTAAGGTTCTGGAAAAAGATGAATAGAAAGCAAATGGATGGCATTCTACAGAGGAGAAATTACCTAAGCGAGAAACTGCACGGTTTTAGGGGAAGGAGGTCATGTGTAACAAACCATGTGGATTTCTACGAGTGTGAGCCCTCTCTTAGACAATAGAAAATGTTGGATGGTTTGTTTCCATTTGGATTGCCAGAGAACATGTGTCGTTGTATCATACTAGAGGATAAATAAGAAGCTAGATCGCCAGAGAGGAACAATGAGGAAACTCCTTCAATGGACTGAAGATTATCTCAGTTGAAGGGAACAGAGGACGCATAGAACATTCTCCAAATGGGTTGACGTCACCAATGGAGTGCCACAGGGCTCTGTTCTCGGACTATAACACTTCTCGATTTACGTTAATGACTTGCCTTGTTTGCAGATGATGCAAAAGTCGTGAAGAAAGTGAAAAGCGAAGACGATTACATCAGCTTACAAGGGAACCTAAACAAACTTTAAAGTATGTCTGATACATGGCTGATGAAATTCATCCCAAGCAAATGTAAAGTAATGAGGATGGGACAAAGTGAAAGAAGGTCTTAGTACGATTATCATCTAGCAGGATAAAAGCTTCAGAAATCTATGAATAAAAAGAACACAGGCGTCAACATCGTCCCATTTTATGGGAATAGTTAAAAAGACAAAATGATTGCTTTCAAGTATACGGATCGTAAGCAAGCTGTTCATATTCTACATAAGGTCAAAACTAAAATAACTTTCACGAGTTTGGTCACCGCATCTCAAGAAGCACAAAAGAATAATAGAGAAGGTCCAGAGGAGGGCAACAAAGACTGTACCAGCATCAAAGAGCCAAGTAACAAGAGAGGAGAAAGGTTTTAAATTTGACCATCTTGGAAGAAATCAGAGTGAGGGGTGACCTTATGACAATATTTTTTTAAGTTTTGAAAACAGATCGATGACGTGGAGAGCGAGCAGTTCTCTGAGAGAAGTAGGGACAGCCCAACGAGAGAATAACATGAGAGTAAGTGAGAGACATGTTGAAAAAAAAGAAGTAAGGAAGTATTTTTGCAGTATGAGAGTAGTGGGTAAATGGAACAGAATGACTGACGACTTGGTTTACATAAATCTAGGAACTTATATGACGGTGAGAATGTTCAAGAGATGGGGCACCATGAGTGTAAAACTCCTCTTCCCGTAAAGGTAATTACAGATGGGTGATGACACAGGCCTCCGTGTTAGCTTTACTGACCATAAGTCAGCACCGGCCATGAATTCGAATCCTGGACGCAGCCGTCGGCCTACACCAACCCAGGTGTTCATCCTACTTCGGGGACTGGTCGATAGATGGATATCTGGTTTAAGCTAGGGTGTGTGTGTGTGTGTGAGACAGGACAGCATGGGCTTAAAACTCTCCCCCTAACACACAAATAGTATTACAATAGGCGTCACAAATGTCTTAGTATCTGAAATACTAGCAATGCATCTGAGAAAGAATGCTCGTGAATAGCACATGCTCCAGCAGCGCTCGAGCAATGTAAGCAGACAATTTGACAAACAACACGAAAAAAACTTACAAAATCAAATCACAAGATTTGACAAGATATTTCACCCGCTCCCAAAGGAGGATGAGCTCATGTACTACTCTCAGCTACTGCAGCTAGACAGTAGCTCCCGCTCAAGGACTGATGGAGTGGGCGGAATATATATGGGGATAAGGGAGAAAGAATACTTCCCACGTATTCCCTGCGTGTCGTAGAAGGCGACTAAAAGGGGAGGGAGCTGGGGGCTGGAAATCCACCCCTCTCGTTTTTTTTTTTTTTTAATTTTCCAAAAGAGGGAACGGAGGGGGGCCAGGTGAGGATGTTCCCTCGGGGGCCCAGTCCTCTGTTCTTGGCGCTACCTCGCTAACGCGGGAAATGGCGAATATTTTGAAAATATATATATATATATATATATATATATATATATATATATATATATATATATATATATATATATATATATATAGCAGCCAATATCAAGAAACCCCTGGCCAGCCACGTCTGGCACATTCAACAAAATATCCCACACTCACTGACATAGCCATGGCTTCAAACACCAACCACTACACCACCATTCTAGACAGTAACCTAACACGACACATGCCAGATGGTTTTTGCCATTAAACTGGCCCATCCCACTTTCCCCCATGTTCCCATCCACCCCAGTTGTAATTGTTTCTTTTAATCCTCTTTGTTTCTCTTGCACCTTGTTATATCAACTGGTTTCTCCCATTCTTTTTTTCTCAGCCTACCGTTTTACTTAACAATCCAGTTTCATTGTTTTTCATATTCCTCTTTTTCGCGGGCTATACGCAAAACAACTAATTGTTTTAACCCAGATCTCATTCGTTGTCGTCTATGTACCTATGAATCACTGGGATCCACATCAAATCCTAGACCAGACAGCTGTGCCGTAGCCAACCCAGCGGGTTAAATCTTATCATTTAGTGTTGCTTATAGTTCTGTCCAATTCCTCTTCTGATTAGATGAATAGCAACTTCGGCACAAAACAACGTTATTAAAGTTCTAGTCCGCCCCTTTTATGATTCGGCTTTTCTCTAAGATCATTTCAATATCATATATCAACAATAAGAAAACAAAAAGAATTGAGATTCAAAAAAAAAAAAAAGGAATTAAGGTTCCAGAACCCTGACATTCTTGCAGATCGACTCCAAATAACTAAGTCTAAATTGTTAACTTTCGTACGGTCACAACTTCGCTTCCCAAAGTTTTTGCCATCATTTCTTATGCCTACCATCAATTAGCCAGATCAGACAGGCCAAATTCCTTTACTTTTAAGTTTATCTTGCTCTTCTAAATATACGAACTATGTTCACGTACACTAACTGATGAATATTGTTGCGTATTATCCATTAATCTTTTAACGTATGCATTTTCTTTGAGAAAAGTTTTCTATGAAAACGAAACTACAACTATATAAGTTTTTCTTTTTCATCCCCTCCCCCAACACTCACCCCGTGGTATCTAGCGTTACGTGCAGGCAAAACAACTAAGATCTATCTACTACTGCTTCGTCATTTCTTAGAATATAGAGTCATATGAACCCCAGGAACGGCTCTCCCATGCATGTGTGTTCATCCTACGTTACAGAAACAACTTTCAGTTAAAGTCGTATCGTCTTTGTCGGAATCCAGCATTGGATATGTGAACGAACACTAAGACTAGCTGATCAATCTGATGGGCACCTTTTTTTATAGTCATCTGATGGCATTCTGAAACTGGCGGATAATGGGGTGAAGAAACGCTTCAGATGATGTGAAACGTAGGTAGGCATTTTGAGGTACTGATGACAGTCCATAATGATAAGACGGGTTGCGAGTGGGGAAGTAATAAGAAACATTGCAGAAGAAGAAACAACTCCTAAAATATGTAATGGGAAATTCACGAGTGGAGGTTGTGCTGTTTTGTGTGAACTTCAGCACTTGCTGAAGCCAGACTCCTCCGCTCTTGAGAAACTTTCGAACAAAGTTGGAAGATTAAGGAAATCCGTGGAATCATAGGTGTAGCGTAATGTTTGAGTGAAAATGTAGGCGAATGAACTAGATTCTTTGAGTAAATTTTCTGGAAGGGATATGTTGAACCTTGAGGATGTGTCTTCAAATACAAATAGGAGTATAGTAACTTTAAGAAACTGCTACCAGAAGGTAGACTATCTGTACCAATGATCCATCCGGGAATCGGATATGTACCATCAGGAGAGAAAGCAATGGTGTTTGCTACACCAGTTTGTCCAGCCGAATGCCCGACGTGAAACGTATGAGCGATTTAGACAGAAGAATCTGTTCCTGGCGTTCAGCGTTTTTGTCTTTAAATATCGAGTAAACGACCATATGGAATAGCGATCCTTGAAATATTTCCTAAATGATTTTCAAAGTGATTATGGCTTTCCAGGTTAACTTTCTTCCTGGTCAAAGCAGTTGATCCGCAGTCAACCCAGCTGTTCTTCCTCTGCTAAGGGGTTTGTCTATAAATTCGATACTTGGCTTGGGGTCGAGTTATATAGTTATATAGTTATATATGGTATATAGTTATATAGTTATATATGGTTAGTCTAACAGACTATGTTTACTAGAAGAACTCCTATATATGTATACTCATTATACTTAGTCGCTGTCTACCGCGTTAGCGAGGTAGCGCAAGGAAACAGACGAAAGAATGGCCCAACCCACCTACATGCACATGTATATACGTAAACTCCCACACACGTACATATACCTACCTATACATTTCAACGTATACATACATATACATACACAGACATATACATATATACACGTGTACACATCCATTCCCGTCGCCACCCCGCCACACATGAAATAGAGTGTTAAACAAAAGGCCTTAAATAGGACATCCAGTTGCCCGTGCAGTCCCAGCTAAATTAAAGAGTAGACTCAGTCATTGCACTCGTCAAAAGGAGAACAATAGTCAACTCACACTAGGATATAGCCATTTAAGCGACCGTGAGCGTTTCATTACTCTTGCACTCATCCGATCTGCGAAGTGGACAGCTATTTACAATCAAAATCCGTACCTGTTCCTCTGCATGCCTAATCCTCTGCCTGATTCTTGGTCTATCTATCTACCTGTCTGTCTGTGTGTCTTTACTGTCAAGAGAACAACTCAGTACTCACGTTTAAGTTGGTAGGCGGCGGCAGTGGCGGTGAAGAGGGCCAGCACGGCCACCGCTGCTCTCACCAACAGCTCACTCAGCTTGGAGCTTGTCCGTCTCTTCAAGGTTGACCTCTGCTTGTGGCTCAACTTGGGTGACAATGATGGGTCACTTGTGACCCCTCTGTCTCGCGTTTGGAATCTTCTTCCATAGGAGGTCACTTTGCGGGGGTTGTCGCTTTCGCAATCGCTCCTGAGCCACAAAATCTCAGGGGCAATTGACGTAGATTTTGGTGGTACTGAAGAGGAGAGTATCGATACAGATGAGACTGCAGCACAAAATGTAGCAGATGGGAGGAAAGACGGTGATGACGTAGTATTAGTAGTAGTAATAGCAGCAGGTGGATTTCCTGCACTTGATCTTGATAGAACAAGTGTTGAAAGAGGTTGGCAAGATGCAGTGGAGGCTTGGGTAGTTGGTGTCGCTGCACTGACCAGGAAGGTAAGGGAAGGCGTGACGGTAAACTGTGGGAGGGGAGGTGATGCACACGGCTCTGAGATATGGGGTGGAAATGAGGCTCTAGTTGCAGATGGAAGGTGTGCAACTGCAGAAAATACAACAGAGAGAGTAAACGACGAAGAATGTCGTGACAGAGTCTCACTCCCACAACCGTATGTCCATGTGGCGAGGACTGTGTTGGCGGACCTGACCAGACAAGCTCCAAGGACTCTCGGGACTGACTGATGAATCGTCCTACGAAGAGGTATGAAGTTAACGGGGGATTCTGACTGGCTCTGCACGTACACTTGGCACACATTGCAATGAGGACAGCACCACGCATGGTCTACACTAAACACATCGCACTCGACACAACACCTTCCATGGACCGACCTTATCACATTATTGGCGGTACACTTAGCATCTTGGGGTGCCTTGCATCTGGTGCTAACATCATCATACTGTTCCAGAAGACGCGGTGCTGCTAACTCCAACATTAATGTTCACTCTTTTTATCATATCCACCTCGTTCATTTTACTGTTTTCTTTTCATTTCTCAAGTCATCTTACCTTTTTATAACCTCGGAATCTCTGGTGAAAACTACGAGTCAAGTTTCAGCTGGTGCGATATGCTTTGGCAACCAAATCATACATAGGATTATTATTCTGAAGGATCTCCCAACGAAGTGAGCGACGTCAGGTTCACTACATGATGTTTCCCAGTATGGTGAAGCGTGTCCAGGAATGACTGTCTACGGTGCAGTTGATTGTAGTGTCTCCTCCCGTCGTCTCAGTGGCCTGCAAGAGAGGAAATGTTGCAATTAACGTCGGATAATGTACTGGTGCGAGACTCTATACAATGTGCCCGAAATCGAAGTGTATGCCGTTACACACACACACACACACACACACACACATATATATATATATATATATATATATATATATATATATATATATATATATATATATATATATATATATATATATATACATATATATATATATATTTCTTTTAAACTATTCACCATTTCCCGCGTTAGCGAGGTAGAGTTAAGAACAGAGGACTGGGCCTTTTTTGGAATATCCTCACCTGGTCCCCTTCCCTGTTCCTTCTTTTGGAAAATTAAAAAAAAAACGAGAGGGGAGGATTTCCAGCCCCCCGCTCCCTCCCCTTTTAGTCGCCTTCTACGACACGCAGGGAATACGTGGGAAGTATTCTTAATCCCCTATCCCCAGGGAGATATATATATATATATATATATATATATATATATATATATATATATATATATATATATATATATATATATACCTGAGTCAACAAAGGATTGGTTACACCGTGAGCGAAAAGTCACTTTGGCATGGCTGCGAGTCAACGCACGGAAAGTGATACAACATTGCGAGGTCCTTTACAGTCAAAAAACGTACTTTGATTATACGTGAAGTGTAGCCTCGAAGTTGCTAGAATCCTAATTAAAGAGTTGTGGGGTCTTTATGGGTCTTTATGATAAGAATGATAATATCATGCTCGCAGGAATAAGGTGCTGTACGTCCTTGATGCAATATAGAATGAAGAACAGAAGTGTATAATGATTCTCTTATCGATGTGCATTCTTTATCTTTCTTATCATGCGTGTGTCTAAAGAGCAAAGCCCAGACGAATGCTTAGCTTACGGTGCCTACGACATGAGGAGAGGAGACGAGGGTGCTGACACAGACTTATTAGGAGGGAGAGATAAATGGGTAATAGTGTGATAAGGAGAGATAAGATGTCGCAGGGGAGGGAAGATATGCTGATGACGGCGCTAGTCCCAAGCGTTGGACTTGACGGGACACAATGGAGGCCACGTGAGTACAAGGGTACTCGTGGTGTGTTGTGGTGGACGAGGACCACTCCACCGTGTGCGGGAGTGGGAGGAATTTAGTTAGCCTCAAAGGGAAGGAAGGGAAGGGGGGGACCTTTCAAAAGGGATGCTTGAAATTGGTATCTGATTATAATGTGTTTCGACGGGCGAACGCGTGTGGGATGATCTCCTCATTAACATGGTTTCTGCAGTGCTCCTCCATGTTTGTATGACGTAGGAAAATAACGAATGAAAGGAAGAGATAATTACTGAATGTAAGCAAGGTCTAGATGGACTCGTTTTTTGATACTGAAAGTAGCACTATGGACAGAAACAGAAGCAGTAACGAGTTATCATTCCTCTTATTAATAAGATAACGGCACATAGCA
>NC_092231.1:19700893-19768393 GCF_036320965.1 Panulirus ornatus | reverse complement strand
CACTATCAAAGTTCATGCATAGAGACACAGTCATGCAGGACACAAGTACTCCATAATTATCCACAGTCAGTAGCACCAACATATGGCCATAAGTGTCCCCCCAGAATTCATGCACGTCATGAATCACGCTCATGACCAATGTCAGACACGGTGTCAGAGGCTCCACCGGAGCTCTGGCCATCACCACAGTCACTACGGACAGGTTATGACCAGGGGTGTACGTTATCATGGATAGTTATGCCTGTTGTAATCGTATCTGGTGCACACTCACTGTACGTGCCACAATGGTTCTATCTGCCAGTAGAGTCATGCACTCTTGTTTTAGTCATGCATGCAGTATAGCTCTGTATATTATCTCTGTCATCTACTTCGTTACAGTTATGTAACTATTACAGTCACCCAGCCTTGTTACTACAGTCACCCACCCTTGCCAAAAGTCATCCACCCGTGCCACCACTCATCCACCCGTGCCACCAGTCATCCACCCGTGCCACCAGTTATCCACCCATGCTACCAATCATCCACCAGTGCCACCAGTCATTCACCCGTGCCACCAGTCATCCACCCGTGCCATCAGTCATCCACCCGTGCCATCAGTCATCCACCCGTGCCACCAGTCATTCACCCACGCAGCACATACTACGAGACAATCAACTGCGTCATGAGTCATTCAGAGCGCCATAGTCATGCGTGCCGCCACAGTCCCTACACACATCACCCTAGTCATGAGAGCCATGAGTCATGACCGTCATTATAGTTATACACGTCAGGAAGACACGAACGGCATCAAAAGTTACGTAAAACCTCGACAGTCACGCGTTAGTACCGGAGTCATGCACTTCTTTACTCACAGATGTGACACCGTGTTCATGATACCAGCGGGAGGTGTTTAATCCAAACGTCAACATGATTATAGTCACGTATTTCAGGATTATTTCATTTGATGCAAAGACTTATAAGAACTCGCCCGTCCTCCTACACCTATCTTTTTTTTTTTTATAATGAATTTAATCTCTTCTCCGTACTGGAAGGCTTTCATGAAGTAGTCTGCATAAATACATCAAACTGTGCGTACGAACTCTGTGAAGAAAATAATTTTCCTTTTTTATCTTGTACACAAGGATATATTCAACGTTCGTGTATATAATCTGAAAATTATACAGGACCTGTCTTTATCAAGCCACAGCTCGGGGTATACCATCAGGGGTTCAGGTATAACCAAAGCGTACAGTTTGCGCCACAGTTTCAGGAAGAAGCGAAAATATTCCCCCAGCAGGTGAAAAATTGGCATCGAGCAAAGACTGACTTACTCGCGGTTTTGGGAGACTGTTGGTATATCATGTCTCGCATTCCTGACCCTCCTCCACCAGTGATCTTCAGTCATGGAAATGGCAGCAAGAAACCCAAGAAAAATAGGGTCTCACAAAGTGAAACTGTGTCACGTGAAACATTCATTGGTTGGACTTACATGCGTTTGCATAGACAGCCAGACCTACGGGTAGATAGATAGACAGACACACAAACAGACACAAAATAGAATGATCTATTCGCGTTTTCTCTATACATAATCTCAACACCCGCGGGACTACTTGAATTTCGGAGTGTCACTTCCCTGTTATTATGCCTTGTCCTGTTTGTAACAGTCCCTCTGCGCCTTCCCATTATACTACTGGCTATATTCTTAAGTTTACTTGGTTAACCTTCAGGGTAACACAACTTCTTAGATCCCTCAAAAGCATTTCTGTTCTCCCCCAAGTACCCCAAAAAACAACTGCATAGATCAGCTTAAAAAAAAACAACAACAGTGATTACTAGACTTTGTTCTCTTGTTATGGATGAAAATATAAAGAGTAAAATCTTATATTTGGGTCTACGGTGCATTAGGAACATTACCTTCTGGTCAAACTTCCACATTATAGTATCAAGTAACCGTAATTTTCATTCTCCTCCACTTCCACTGCACGTGAGTGAGTAAGAAAGATGGACAAAGGGTAATATTGGCATGCAAAGGGAGATTCTTGGAAGTGGATTTCCTGAGAAAGGCAGCTCTTAGGATGTCTTATCATTACCTGGTAGAGGTGAGGATGAAAATTTGTAAAGACTTTAGGAAAAGAGGACATAAGATGGGTGAGAACAAGGAGGTTAATGTAAGCGAGCTTGTCAAAGAGGCTCTTAGGAAGAGATATCAGGAGAGATTGATAGACTGGCAAACGATAAGAACAAATGAAATTTAGGAACTGGGTGAATGATGGAGGATATTTGGGAAAGCACAGCTGACGTGTGGGAAAGAAGTGTGAGGCATGCGCAAAATGGCAAGATAGGCGGGTGAGAAAGGATAGTGAGTGATGGGATTACGAAATTAGACTGCTGGTAAAAGAGTAAAGAGAGATGCATGGGCGGTACATACAGGAAGTGTGCGAGTGACTGGGAGATGTACAAGAGAGAGCGCCAGTAGGTCATGAGGAAGATGCAGGGTTGAAAATGAGAGCAAATGGGTTAAGGTGAGCAAGTATCAGTAAACTTCAGAGAGGGTAAGAAAATGTTTTGGAATGAGGTTAAAAGTGAGAGGAAAACAAAAGAATAAATGGCAACATCGGTTAAAGAGTTAAATGGGAAGGTGGTAACAGGCAGAGACGAGATGTCGACGATGTGGAGTACTTTGAAGATCTGTTGAATGCGTATGATAATATGATAGCAGATGTGGGGTGTTTACGTCAGAGAAGGTATGCGAAGTGAGAGTCATGACAAGTGGTTTCGTGAAAAGAAAAGAGATGGTGAAAGCCTTGCATAAGATGAAATGTGGCAAGACGTATGGGGTGGGTGGTATTGCAGATGAATTTCATAAGAAGGGAGATGAATGTGTTGTTGATTGGTTGGTTATGAATTTTAGTGAATGAATGGATCTTGGCGAGGTGCTAACCAAAACTGAACAGGGAATGAGGAGAAACATGTCTATTAAGAATTGCCTTTTTGATCATCAAAGAACTCGTAGAATTTCAAGGTACAGATGGACCAGAGTCACTAGTCGGTTTGACCATAAATCTTCAATAGACTATTATCTCTTTCAATCAAGACGCTGCGCATAGACAGTCACCGAAGAAAACAGCAAATCTCAGAAATTTGAAAAAGAAAAAAGTTGAAAACCTTGAAATAGATTCATTTAAAGAGAATTCATAGAAAAAAATGTAGTTTGATTGAGTTGGTAGATGCAAAGAGTCTGAAAGACACTTGAAAAATACCGAAAAATAAAACATACAAAATTCCAGAGGACATCCCGGATACAAAGATAATGGGAGGTACCAGAAGGCGACATTCACATGACAATATTCAATGTGGGTAAATTAGGTGATAGAAAATGTTTAACACTTGGTGAAGATAAAGATATTTTGAGTGGTGTTTATGAGCTGATTTACGGCCTTCATGACCCAGGCAGGTGATAGGTCTACAGCCTAAATTACCAACCACACTTGGTGGATAAAGCTTAAAAAGGAAAAGCATATGTGTGTGAAAAATGGTTGAGAAGCAACGTACCAGAAACTGAATTAGAGTACATCGCTGAAACGAAAACCAAAGGAAGGAAGATGGAAAGAATCATCATAAAGCTCACAATAGATTTCTTTTAATGTACGATCACGCAAAAGCTAGCAATGAGTTCTATGAAAACCAAAATGTGAAAGTCGATTTACTGGAGATGAAAATGATTAGTTTGTAGCGGAGGCAGTAAACTCAAAAAGAAAAAGAAATAGAAAAAGCTGGACCATTTATTCTAAAACTACGTACAGTATACAACAGGAAAATTCTGACGAGGAAGAAATTACTATAAATGATCCTAGTCAGTAAGCCAGAAGTGGGTTGCTGCATGAAGACTGCAGATGATGAAAAGTAACTGGTGTCAATAACATACTTCTCGCTTTGTAAAGCAAAGAATTAAGCTGAAACATCACCTGACTGAGGGGAATACAGACACTGCATCCAGTACTCGCGAAGCGTTATTCAAGGAGACGTGGGAAATTTCGAGCTGATGGTGGAGGGAAAAACTAGAGGTTCAGGAGAAATAAACTAAGGAGGATGGCTGTATGATATCCAAAAGAACAAAGGAACGAATGATATGATTTTTGTAAGTAGACAAATTATGGAAAAAAGTGATGAGAGTTTGACGCTGAATTGATTATGTACCGAGAATCAAATAATGGGAACGCTTGTCAGAATGTGGGGTCAATGGACTGCCAATAAAACCAACAAAAGCAACTTATATTCCTTGAAAAAGCAAAGGAAATAGAATTGATAGATGAAAATTTGTTTGATATAACCTGTGGAGTGAAACAAGGTGGTGTTTTGTCCCCACTACTGTTTATAACATACATGGATTATCTACACAATTTCACCTTTGCCTTCCTGGGAATCGACCTGACCCTCGGACCACTGTGAACTGTAATCCAGTGGCAAGCTCTCCAGTGGCTCAGGTTCGATTATCGGGAGCGCAGTGGTGAAGCTGTTTAGTCTGATATACATATGAAGAGCATAAGCTCTGATATATATATATATATATATATATATATATATATATATATATATATATATATATATATATATATATATATTTTTTTTTTTTTTATACTTTGTCGCTGTCTCCCGCGTTTGCGAGGTAGCGCAAGGAAACAGACGAAAGAAATGGCCCAATCCCCCCCCCCCATACACATGTACATACACACGTCCACACACGCAAATATACATACCTACACAGCTTTCCATGGTTTACCCCAGACGCTTCACATGCCTTGATTCAATCCACTGACAGCACGTCAACCCCTGTATACCACATCGCTCCAATTCACTCTATTCCTTGCCCTCCTTTCACCCTCCTGTATGTTCAGGCCCCGATCACACAAAATCTTTTTCACTCCATCTTTCCACCTCCAATTTGGTCTCCCTCTTCTCCTCGTTCCCTCCACCTCCGACACATATATCCTCTTGGTCAATCTTTCCTCACTCATTCTCTCCATGTGTCCAAACCATTTCAAAACACCCTCTTCTGCTCTCTCAACCACGCTCTTTTTATTTCCACACATCTCTCTTACCCTTACGTTACTTACTCGATCAAACCACCTCACACCACACATTGTCCTCAAACATCTCATTTCCAGCACATCCATCCTCCTGCGCACAACTCTATCCATAGCCCACGCCTCGCAACCATACAGCATTGTTGGAACCACTATTCCTTCAAACATACCCATTTTTGCTTTCCGAGATAATGTTCTCGACTTCCACACATTTTTCAAGGCTCCCAAAATTTTCGCCCCCTCCCCCACCCTATGATCCACTTCCGCTTCCATGGTTCCATCCGCTGCCAGATCCACTCCCAGATATCTAAAACACTTCACTTCCTCCAGTTTTTCTCCATTCAAACTCACCTCCCAATTGACTTGACCCTCAACCCTACTGTACCTAATAACCTTGCTCTTATTCACATTTAATCTTAACTTTCTTCTTCCACACACTTTACCAAACTCAGTCACCAGCTTCTGCAGTTTCTCACATGAATCAGCCACCAGCGCTGTATCATCAGCGAACAACAACTGACTCACTTCCCAAGCTCTCTCATCCCCAACAGACTTCATACTTGCCCCTCTTTCCAGGACTCTTGCATTTACCTCCCTAACAACCCCATCCATAAACAAATTAAACAACCATGGAGACATCACACACCCCTGCCGAAACCTACATTCACTGAGAACCAATCACTTTCCTCTCTTCCTACACGTACACATGCCTTACATCCTCGATAAAAACTTTTCACTGCTTCTAACAACTTGCCTCCCACACCATATATTCTTAATACCTTCCACAGAGCATCTCTATCAACTCTATCATATATATATATATATATATATATATATATATATATATATATATATATATATATATATATATATATATATATACAATGTCTCAATATCTATATGAACTTTAGGGCATTCATGATATGATTATCACAACAGACGAACTATACATATCGATCATTCCAATATAAGGGGTTTCTTACGTAACTCGTGCTCTTCAAAGTTGGCCAAGGAGATCTATTCTCTAAAATAATATAGTATTCTTATAGTTCGATTATGAAAAACGAATATATTATTCACCTTCAGAATCTTTCGAGGTCACCTATTATTTCAATCAGTCACAGTCAAGGTTCCCTAACCATGGAGGCTCTGAGACCACCCCCCCTGCATGCAACATTAAGAGCTTATATCGGGGAAGTGAGTGAGGGCCAGTAAGGGACAGCCATGAGGGAGTCACCTGATGGAAAGGATCAATACTGAGTGAACGACAACCCTGACCTCCCTAAGTTGGTGGCTGCTCCGTCACTGGGTGTTTGCTGACCTTGTTAGTGCGTGGTCCTCAGTCCCGCTGAAAGCCTTGTTGCTGACCTTGCGCGTGAATCCAACTATGTTCAAACAGCAACAGACCACTGGGTCCTAACGAGGCTGTTTGTGATAGCGGAAGAGAAACTTACGCATCATGCGGTAGGAGTAGAGGGATAAGGAATTTTATTTTTTCTTTAAGACGGAGACCTGTAAACCAATCGTGTAGCTAAAGGGGTACGCGTAAACGTATATATGGTCTGCTTTTAACTGCTCTAATTGGTTAACTATTCCATGTGCTAACGATCGTGTTGAAGAAAAGGTACCTCGCCCCATTCGAGGTCAAAGTTGGCCCACGAGTTTATACCTATCATTACTACGAGTGAAATCAGACGAATCAATTCTTAAGTAGTTCGATCGATCGAGATTATCGAGGCTTTTGATGACTTTCAGTACCCGTATTAGATCAACTCTCAACCATTTCTTTTCTAGGCTGAATAGATTTAATTTGTTTAGTCGGCTTTCATAAGATTTATTTCTCATGCCGGGAATCATCTCGGTAACTCGCCTCTGTACTCTGTCCATTCTGTCTATATCTTTCCTCAAGGAGAGCGACCCAAAGTGAACACTATTTAAGGTGGGTACGCACCAGGGAATTGTATAGAATGAGGAAACCCTCCCCATACTTAAGTTCGTAAGTCCTTCTTATGATTCCAAGAATTTTCTTTGCCCTTTTAACTCCTTCTGCGCACATCTTGCTTGGCTTTTAGGTCAACAGAGATTACTAAAACCAAATCCTTTTTCTCACTGACCATGTAAGTTCAACAGAATTCTTATTGTAGCTTGCCTTTTCATTTCTACCGCAGATATATAAACCTTTCCACTTATCAACATTTAAAGCTATTTGCCACCTGTTTGCCACCTGTTAGCTCAGTCCATCAGTTTTTCCACGTCAGTTTGAAGCAGGAGACGTTCAGTTTCTGTTGTAGATTCATATAAACCACCTCAGTATCACTCGCGACCTTGTTGTGACGTAGTCTATTCTGTCTGTTTGGTTGTGTCTGGACTTGTTAGTACATGATCCTAACTGCTGCTGAAAGGGTTGTTTTATGCATCATTAGTCGGCGGTCTTTACTACGACTGACACGGTAGTTAGTGATCTTGGCCTAATTAGCTGCTCTTTAATTTACAATCTGCGCCTTATGAATTTATGGAAAGGTTTAGATTTATCTTTTGTATCGTGCATATTGTAGTATAAAGTTTCTGTGTTCCTCCTCTGTGATCTTGCTATACTCATTCCTTTCTCTTTTGTTTTCAAGCGCAGTTTGGCTGCAGTGCTGCCTATTTCTCCTTTTACAGTGCGTTCTTAAGTTCTTTTACTTTAGGACATATTTCATCGAAAAATCTCTCTCCCTCTTTTCAAACTTTCTCTCTATATCTGCAGCTTAAGCTATCCATGATGCAACATCTTCAGCTTAGGTTTCACAGAACCTTCCATAATGATAATGTGTATCGTGACTACAAAAGTCTCTTTCTCAGTTTATATCCCCAAAGTAATTCTATACCTCTACGTAGCTTCCACGATTATATTCCCTCTGTAAGTGCATTTTCGTCTCAGATCTTATCATGTTCTCATTTACCACTCAAACGCTACATGATCAATTGTGCTTCAGTTGATGTTTCTTGTCTGTTATTCTCACTTTACATGCTACTGTGCATAAATGAGATCTAGTGATGATGGTGCATGAGGAATGCAGAAATTTCTCCTGCATACTCTAAAATTTTGTGTATCATCAAGAGTCTCTGTCTGTCTCAACGAGAACCTAAATTCTATGAGACTATCTCCATACAACTGAAGTCCATCATTATCAGATCCCTACCATCTCTGAGGAGTCTCAGTGTTTCATGTACCTCCCTGATTGTTCCTCCAGCCTATTCTGGCTGGAGGACTGTGCATTTTCCTCAACAACAAATACTCCTCTCGCTATTTGCTTTTTCAATTAGCATCTCAACATTATTTTATTAAAACTGATATTTTTTTCCTCTTATTGAGATGTCAAACGCCTTCCTCTTTTAGCTTCTCTTTCTCTTCTTGTTATCATTTATCCAACTGGACAGATTAGGTACGCCTGTTAATGTTAAGTTTTGTCTTTATTCTTCCAATAATACCAGGTTCGTTTTCCGTGAATTGGTCCGCGAACTCAAGCTCTTTTCCATTTACTCAGTCCATCCGCATTTATGTAAATCACTCAGTCCGACATTCGCGTTACGTAACATTCTTGATTTCCGAGGCAGTGATGGGGCTGCTTTGTACTCTAGTCTCTTTTGTTATCTCCTCTTGCTTGCCCTCTGACGACAATTTTTTTTCATTTTCTTCTTGTTCTTTCATCAGTCTATCATCTCTGAGATAAATATCTCTCTGAATTCCTCTTTGTCCTCTAGTTTCTTAATCTGTGTAAGTGCCTCCTGGTTGCATGACTCATTATTGACAATACTTATCACTGGTCATCCGCCTTATACCTTCACCCTGTCTCACAATATTCCTTATCTTGCATCTTAAAATTTGCATATGTCATGTCTCTGGTGGTCCTCTCATGATATTTCTTTCTTCACCTTTTCCTGTTTGGCCAAAATTTTGTAGCCTTCCTGCTTAGAAATCATCATTGTCTCGCGTCCGTCTGATTCTCGTTTCACCAGCGTTCCTAGTTTTGGTGCTAGCCACTCCTCGTCTGTGTCCTGCTGCATTGCTTTATGATCTTCAATGTCTCGGTTTTTTAACCTACGATCTCCATTTTCGCCAACATGTTCCGATCGAGAATATTCTTAAATCCTTTAATCCCTCCATCGAAATTGCAATATTACTTCCCCGATTGTTCTGTCTCTGTCAATGTTCATTATCCTCTCTACAACTTCGTTAGATGATTCACCACGTCCCTCTGTTTCAGTGTCCCCAAGGTCTCGTCGACTCCTTAAGTTCAATCAGTGCCATTTGTTTCTGTCGGTCAACCCCAGAATTTGCATGTGTGTGTGTGTGTGTGTGTGTGTGTGTGTGTGTGTGTGTGTGTGTGTGTGTGTGTGTGTGATTCATTCTCGGGTGCTCTCTATATGCCTGCACAGGGAAACAAACATAATAGAAACCTTTTCACCAGTTCTCCCTAATTTTTGTTTGATAATTCATAACATTTCTAAGCGCCAAGAAACTAAGAGTGTAGAACTTTATAGGAATTTCTCACAAAATAGCTGGAACATAGATCTGGCACCGTTGTCAGACCGTCTTCACAAGGACACTGAAGAAGACCTCATAAACATTTCGTAACTAACATCATGTTAACGTAAGGAGGACGGAATGGAGGAAAGGTCTTCTGAGAAACTCCAATTGAGGCCCATACGTCTGCAGAGGACAAGGCTTGTCATATCCTGTCCCACCTCCGCTACCGACCAAGCCACCTACTTGAGTGGTCCACTCTCTTCGTTGTCTCACAGGAAATGCCGAGTTCTAATGTGCTCTGTTGCTTCATCTGCTGCTTACAACTAACCCATCACCTATCCTGCTGATCCCAATCGAACTACCTCCCATCAACTATCCTGTTGACCCCAGTCACAACTACCTCCCATCAACTATCCTGCTCTTTGCGCTGACAACCTGTTAGTTCCTCTGGTGACTAACTACCTATGCCATCCTCCCTTGAGGATCACGCACCTTGTTTTTATGAACTTATTTCGTCCTGCACCTCACTGATCTGCCACTTACTTCGCCCTGCAGTCTCTTTTCAACCTGCCACACACTATGATTGCCCTGTCATTTTCCCGGACCTGCCACCTCTCTTAACCTGACAATTACTCCAACATGCCCCATGCTGAGTCCAGTCACTCACTCTGCCTGCATTTTTACGCTGGCTTCCTATCCACACGGTTTTGCCCACTAACCCTTTTATGTACTCAGTTGTTTCACCGTCTCAGATCGTACATCAAGCATTGCTTATTTTATAAACTTGTTTATACTAGTTGTTCACCAGCGGGACCAGTTCCTGTCTTATCGAGTGATTCCTGAAGACAAAGTTCTAGACATCTGATGTCTGGAGAAACTTGGCTTATAGAGCTTGATGATGACCGTCCAACAGGGGTTATAGTCACAGAGGGTAAGAGATATCTGGAGACTATGTAAGACTACCAGTCCAAATCTGGAGACTATCTAAGACTACCAGTCCAAATCTGGAGACTTTCTAAAACCGCCAGTCCAAGGATGTAGGCACAATCTATTGACTACACTTGAAGTACAAATAACATAGAAATGACAACAGGAAATATAAAGAAAATAGTTAAAGTCAAAAGAAAATGAAAAAAAAATATGACAAGATAAATAGATAGAATATGACAATCAATATAATGCAATGTATTGGCCTCTTTGTGGCAGAAGGAGTGTTTACCCCTCGCGTTCAACAAGGGGACCACATGACACCATGAACCCCACACGTGTGGCGGAACCCACCTAGAGAGGTAGGTTTCCCCTCTCAGCCGCCACCCTCTATACATCTGTGTTGTGACACCAGAGCTCACGTGTAGCAGTGGCACTAGTCCGTGGGTGTTGGTTCCTCTTCACTCCTTTCGTACACGTGACAATCAAACGTTTAACAAAATCTTGAAACCTAGGGACTAGAATCACTGTCGAAATATTCTGGTTCCCCAGTGACAATTAAAACAAAACCCAACCAGATTAAAAGCATTTTAGTATCATTTTGATCTTCAATATGAAATGTAAGATGATTGAATATGCAAAATTTTGGCGGAAATATATTTTATAACTGTACTCGTGAAATTCAAAAAGACTTAGTACGACAAATAAGATGATTTATGAACTAATCAGTGTATTGGTTGGCGTAGCAAAAATGAGATGACTCATTAATGAATCAGCGTATTGGCTGGCTGGCGTTTAAATTCGTGGAGTAACGTTTGAAATAGAGACTGATACATATGTTTCGTGCTTAAGATAGTTTCTCTATTCGTTTCCATGATTGCCATAGTCGGGAAATATTGCCCACAAAAAAAGAAAATATGGAACTGAAGTGTAATATTTCTTGATAGCTTAAAGAGGTTAAAAAAAAAAAAAGACTCTCAAATAACACTTTTGCAGCTACATAACAATTAAGAAGCAAAAAGAAAAAAAACTCAAAAGACTAGACCCAGCAAGGCAACACTTTGCTTCGGTAATTTCAAAATCATTTTTGAAACTTTGTGTCCCGCTTAGATGCCGTTTGAGCCCTGCCATTAGAACGCGTCCGGCATGTTAAGAAACATTGTAGAATACTCATGAGCTACAGCAGTCCAGAGTGAATGTAGAAGACGTGTGGTAGAAAGAAAATGGTCAATATGTGCACGTATTGACTCATCTACTTTCTTGGAAAAAGTGGTTGGCCATGGACGTAGGTGCTGACTAGAATAATCATGAGTGTAGATATTGACTGCAAACTGTTCACGTAGCATAAGAAATGGTTTGCAAGTGTAGGCATTGACTTCAGGACACCCATGACGAAGCAGGCACTAGTGTTAGTGCTGAATGTACGTACACACGTGTAAGAAACTAACACGCTGTGGATTATGCTACTGAGTGTGTTTTACTCGTGTTGAAGGTGGAGTCATGATCCAAAAATGTTGATTTTTCAAATACGGAATATTGATTCGGAGGAGAGATTATCTACGGGTGTAGGAGAGCATAGATTACTCGTACGTTAGAGGTAATACAGGCAGACCCTGGGTGTAAGTGTCACGTTTATCTGTACGTCGAGTAGAGAAGTGATGTGGATGTGTTGTGTATTCGTACACGCAGAGAGAAGTTGCAAGATCTGTCAGAGCCACCGTGTTACACTCCGCACCCTCTATAAGACACCAGATTTTGAGGCAACGAAGTAGCATACGAACTGTTCTTTGGTCGGGACAGACTTATTGAAAGTATCATTAGTATAATATCGAAGTTCTTGGAAAATTCTCCAAGTCCTTGCATCAGCTCAGCAGGAGGAGAAGATGCAGTTCTAACCAGACCCCATGTGAATCATACAGCCATTGCCTTCAGATTCTGAATATCGATATTCGAAGAAACACGTAAATAATCCGTTGTATTTACAGGTGATTCCCAGTAGAATTCATGTGTAGTGATAATGAGTACTTCGGCAATATGTAGGCTCTTGTGTTTTGCTCGTATCGTCAAGGAACTACAATCTAAACTCAATAAGCAGAACATGGACGATGACAAAATGCCACAACTACATGCTCCAGCACTACGCTACAACCCATCAGTAAACAGCGCTACATGCATGACTACGTACAGGTATTAACCAGCCCCACCCAGTTACCCTCAATCACTACAAGCTGCTCCAGTGACCTCTCCACACGCTCCTGAAGACGACTTGATGGATTCAAACCGAAACGTCGAGACAACCCTTGTAGGTTTCTTACACAACCTCACCGACCACGTAAAAAGAGGGATGTAGCAACTTGAAATAATCAGAAAGAATCTGATATAATAAAATCGGTTATGTATTCGTCTTAGCAGAATACTTTTACAAGAAGAGCTGTTAACAATTTATATATATGTATATATATATATATATATATATATATATATATATATATATATATATATATATATATATATATATATACATATCATGATAAACCTCTGTTGTTAAACCTGAAGTACGATTAATCCTTTAATTACCCAGAGTAAGGTACAAAACATTTCCCAAGGTGATGGAGTAAAGAAAACTGTGCGGCATGAGGAGGTGCGTGCTCTGATGCGCAAGTAAACATCATTAAGACATGCGAAAAGGAAATTGTGTGTAAAAATCCACCAGGACGCTGGGGGAAGAAGGAAGTATTTTTTTTTCTATATCTTACGGGTCAAAGAGCATTCCATGATTGACCTCGGTGTAACGTGTCATTATATGGCTGAAAATAGTCAAGGCTAACTGCTGGGGCGCAGGATCTCGCCAGCGTGAGTTACTGTTCCTTGTGTTAGTTTAAACTAGATAAGAGATAAGGTGGAGCGAGGAGGAATTCTTCCCTCTAAATCTTACCAAGGCATGACCATGTTACTTGAAGCCCCCCTTCTCCTTTCTTGGTTCCGGCTGCGTTTTAGTATATGTGAAGCAGGTGCTTTGAGACGAGAGAGAGAGAGAGAGAGAGAGAGAGAGAGAGAGAGAGAGAGAGAGAGAGAGAGAGAGAGAGAGAGAGAGAGAGACTACTTACGAATACTTGAGTCGAGATTTTTGCCCCCAAAAAAAGGCATGGTTAGCGGGTAGCACTTGCCGCAGGTGAAATGTAGCGTTACGAAGAAGGAATTGTGAGTGTGACGTGTTTGTCAAGTGTCACGTGTGAGATGGAGAGATTGTATGTTTGTGGACTGAAAGCCAGCAGCCCATGTGTGGGTAAAAGCAGAACGGAAAGGTATTTTACCTGGGATCACTCACTGATGTATTGACTCACTGCGCAGTCATCAATACCCAGTAATACTTCTGTGGTCGGTTGCTGCCTACCACCTACCTACCAACCTACTTACCCATAGACCAACCCAGAGAGAGAGAGAGAGAGAGAGAGAGAGAGAGAGAGAGAGAGAGAGAGAGAGAGAGAGAGTACAAAATATTCAACACTGATGTCTGATTCAGAGGATCCTGACAAAGTATGAGGCAAAGGAATGCAAAGGAGAAAATCGAAGAGGTTGAAAGCGTATTAAGAATAAAAGTGCATTGCCACAGGATGTTGGGGCCATAGGGATGATCGCCACCTTGTCACAGTCCTCAGTGGTTGAATCCGTACCGTCAGGACAAAGAGCCAGTTTGACTCAAAGCCTCGAGGTAATCTTCACGGACCACCTGCTACCCATTCATGCCAAGGCAAAGCGAAGTTGAGTATTGCAAACTCCCATGACCACGACGACTCCGCCTGGAGGTGGATCGATTCCCTGCTACGTCCACAATGAAGAGAACGATGAAGGAAAGAAAACATGAAAGAACAGAGAAAATGTAAGGAGGAACAAAATGCACTAGAAACATAGACACATCCGAAAGCTATAGTAATTTTCACCAAGATGAACTAGATGTACTAGAGGCTGTCTGCCAAGTTCATGGAAAGTCAGGCATACATACAAGTAAACTTAGAACAAGTTCATAAAAACGCCCACTGTTTATAACCCTAAGATCTAGGGTTGCATAACCAGTGTCAGCGTCTCCGTAAAATACTACAGCTTGTTACTGGTGTGTGTGTGTGTGTGTGTGTGTGTAGTAACTTACTGTGCGGGGAAGTTGTACATTTTTCGGGCCATATCTCTTAAACTTTCCCTACCATCATATAAACTTTTTGAACGTCTGCAGGCTGTCTCTATTCTTAACTTCATCATACAGTTTATCCCATTTATACACTTGACTTTATATTGGAAAAGAATTTCTTTCCATCTTTTCTAACGAGTTTCTTGCTGAATATTATTTTGCATTTTCTGGTTGTTATATCCTTCCATATTTCGGAGAACTGTTCGCTGCTGACTTCATTAAACTGGTTTTAAAACTTAGAGATTGTGATCAGGTTACCCTTTACCTGACTGTGATCAAGTCACCCCATGATGGGAAAATGTACAGCCTTTGAGCTTTTCCTATAATTCATCCCTTTGGATTATGGTGCCATCTTGACTGTTCCTCCTATGAACCATCTCTAATAGTTCTCTGAGCTTCTTTAAGTACGTTGACCAAACCTGAGAAATATACTCTAGTTTTGCCATAATGTAGAATGTGATGAGCTCGTTGAACATTCCCTTATGTACATGAATGTTAGTCTAATTTTTGCCAGCAAGCAGTACGTCCTCTTTACCATTCTCCTAAGTTGGAACTCTGGTGATAGGTTAGGGACGATGTCTATTCCCAAGTCTTTACAAAACCAGATTCCTACAGCTTACCTCCCGATAAATAGGATCGATATCGAGACCTTCATACACTATAAGCCGTCCTCATTATTCGAACAAAGACTGTATCAGACCACATTTAGAAATTGTTTAGGTTCCCTTTAGGTGCCATCTTGACTGTTCCTCCTATGAACCATCTCTAATAGTTCTCTGAGCTTCTTTAAGTACGTTGACTTTAAGTACGTCGTCTTCGCCTTTACACTTCCCTCATAAGTTGAATATCATCTATGTTGGCATATGAGCACTTTATACATTATGTGTTTACGTTTTGTATGAATTCAAGTGCAACAAAACACTGCATTAGACATTCAGTACATAAAAAGGATCTTACAACAATTCTCAAATATCCATCTAGAAATGTACATAACTGCACACAACACCTCGGTTCAGTGTAGCTGACGAACAGCTTATGAATAATCTACGAACTTTTGCAACAATTAGTGACGGAAAACACTTGCCTCAATTAGGATAAGACATCCAGCCTCCATCATTACCTGCTGGAGTTACTTGTGGAACCAGGACTACGCACGAACTCTGAATGCTCAGCTACATTCTAGTTTGATATGTTAACTAATTATGAAATAAGACTGATTCTCCTGCTTCTACTGGTGTGCAGTCACTATCACTGCACCGATGAAACACTGGTATAATGCCTCTTTTGGGACCATGTTCCTTCTCAGTAGAATGGATGTATAAGGTCCTGGACATTACATTTTGGTCTGAAGTGAGTGAAATCTCTGTCCTTGCATGTGAATGTATCGAGTCAGACCCAACCCTTTAATTACAGGATGATCTATAATGTGTATGTCAGTCTCCTTCTCTATTCATAGGATTATATAATGGTCCTCAGTAGTTCATTTTCATCCTACGAAAAAATAAAACAAAAAACATAAACACGTGAAGGCCTTCCCTATATCAATAAATGGCTCTTATGGAGTCGATCCCTTTATTTCTAGGACGATTCTGTTTTGATTTTACTTTGCTACGTATTTTGAATATTGTTTTTCGTTTATAATATCCCACTATTTACCTGTAGGATGGAAGCCCTGTATGCTATATATATATAAAACAACCGTAGGTGGTATAGCCCTCTGTGAGAGGAAAATTTATGCTCCAAAATTCAGAAAACGATTTTTTAGTTAACTAAATCGACATGGACGAATTCAAGCTACGAATCAGTTACACAGAGAATATTTTTCATACCGGAAATGTTTATATGAACACAATTCTTGCCATTCTTGCCGCCATAGATAACCAGGTTAGTAGTTGTGTCTTGTCTTCGTTGCTGTGTCCTTTGTCTCTGCACGCAATGTAGAGTTCTGGGTATAATTTCGTGTGAACAGCCAACCAGAAGACAATAGGTGGCAGGGGAGAGTTGGGGGCGGGTGCGTGAGGCGGTGAGGGCTGACCCCCCCATCACAGCTTGCACCAGAGGACACAACTTTCCTCCCTGGTCTAATGCACCGTAGCCTCGTCAAGGAAGCGTCGTCGAATGCCACGTGAAGACGAAGGAAACCTGTGATGCAGGTGTTTGATTTCCTAAGCTTGACACAAGGTACACTTGGTTCCCCTGCTTGGTACGCGCCTCCACGAATGGTACCACAGCTGGCATTCTTAAATCAGCACATGTTATTATCTGTAGCGCGTACTTTGCTTCCCTTACCCAACACCCGTAGGTAGCCACGTGCGGCTCCTAACTGACCTACCCAGCCTGGTTAGTGGTCGTACATGAGGCGCTTAACCTTGCCTTCCCAAACTCGTCTACGTCAACATCTGATGCGTAGTAGATTATTCTCGTCTTGGTAGACGTCACCAAATGCTCCGCATTCTACCTGGCATCCTAAATATAGTACAAGTTACCAAATGTGACACTGTAGCTGACATTCCATACTAGTATATGCCATCATATGTGGTGGTGTAGAGTATGGTACTTTCCCATCACCGTACACATCGTCCGTCAGCCTTGAACACGTCATCTGCGAGGCAAATGGACGTCTCGACGTCTCTTACTTTGAAATAATGATGCATTTATGATAAGTGCATTATCTGATAAGAATAAAGGTTAGTTTCCACTCCTCATAAATCATTATAACTATAAATAACATGAATTTGTTTGTATAGATAACATGATTTTGTTTGCTTGGTCATATAATTCGCTTGCCATCTCGTTTACGAGGACAGTTCTATATAACAAGTTACGTTACGTCACTTGTCCCATGTAAGGTTGCTTTCCAAGTCTTTATGAGTCATACTAAGCCACTGCGTCCATGGTATTGATGGGAGGTGATGATATACCGTGTGTTCCTTAGAGGTGAGACTTCTTGTGGCATAAACATGATATGAAATGCTTGGAAACGAAACTAATTTGAGAATGACTCGGTTAAGATCTTCACTTCTTACTTATGATATGAATTAACATCAAAACTTCATCGGTCTTATACACTTAGTACCAGCATTCATCCATTCTTTTAGTGTATTCCCCCATCACCCTCAGCACTCAGTAGTGAGCCAATCAGGCACAAACCGTTCTGATTTTTCTTTCTCTTATATTGTCTTGCTCTCACGTTGCCCATTGGGTGTCTGTTTTTATTTCATTTCCCTCAGGTCTTTGTTTTCACTTACCACGACGACCCATTCTATTCCTTCCTTCCCCTCTATTGATCCTCTCGCTCATCGAATATTCAATGAGCACCTTACTCCTATACTGCTTTATTGCCCTTCAAATTTATATTTTTACATATTCAACCTTTATTCTTTTACAACTTTTGTATTACAAGTCTCGTTCGCTTTCATGGGCCATCAATCCCTTCAGACAGCCACACCTCTCACGATGTGCTTTCAATTTCTTTCGTTTCTCCTTATATGTCAGGATAACCCAATTTTCTTTGCCAGTTCTCTAAATCAGGTCTTTTGCCGTTCTTCGATTCTTTCTCTCACTCGGCATTCACTTATCTCAGTTCCCTAGACTTACCATTCATCAAAACGTTAGTATTTTCCCCTACGTGTCTTCTTCATCTAAAAAGAAAAATAGATAAAGTTTCTTAAGTTTGACAAAAAATTATGTTAATCCTGACCTTTCGTCATATTTCAATATATCCTTTTTCACTTGTTGCTCAAAACTTTCAGGGGAGAAAATACCTGGTGAAATCACTGCGAATATGCTTAATATTCTTGCAGGCAAGGAAAGTGTCACGGTCGAACAGTATGTTGGGAAACTAGTCATTAGGCAGTCACTGTATGCAACTCTGTATATCAGGGATTTTTGATGAATCTCTCTGTCTTTCAGTCTCCAGAGCTCTGTACCAGAGCAAGTCTCATATATCATCCTTCTATGTCCTCAACAAATAGTGTAACAATACTTCTCCATATCTGTTATGAATTCAGTTCTTACTGAAGACGTTGATAAGTCCCCAATTTTTCCAAGTCGGTTTGTTAAAGTATTTTGCTCTCTATTCTCGAGCGCAGGCAAACACCCACAAAGGCATGGTGGCATCATTATAAGCAAGTGATGCGGCATAGAAGGAATGGTATTTCAATCTGTTCGTGGCACATTACGCAAAGGACGTCTATGACTTTGAAGGTTACATGTGAACCTTGTGAGCATTCGTCTTTGACTGTAGGCTTACCAGGGCGAAATCACATCATAGAGATCATCTTGAGTTTTACGTTCGGGCATTTGCAGGTTACTGACCGTCTATGATATACTTGTGAGGCAGCCACACCCTAACCAGACGGAACAACAGTCATTGGCGTGGGTATGACGGGAAGGAGAACCGTGAAAGGGTAGCAGCTGAACAAAACGTAAGAGGGGATAGAGAAGTGAAGAGGGCATGAGGGTAAAAATGTGAGAGGGAAGTATGGAAGGGAATAAATAAAAACAAAAGTGAAACGAGATAAGAATTGGTGACAGAGAGCACGCAGGAGAAGAAGAGAAGAGGGAGGAGAAGGGAGGAAAGCTGGAAGGATTGGCAGAGATAAGTGTGTGGGGTAAATAAGAGAGGAAAGGGATGCTCTAAAAGAATAAGATGGAGGAGGTCTGTAAGACTGAGGAGTGAGGCTGCAGGGAGAGGGGCCACAGGGAGAGGGTGTTACGGGTGTCAGTGAAGGTAAAAGCATGGTTACATGAACGTCTAAGAGGAGGATTCAGAGGTTAGGCGACGTGAAAGGCATAGTGATGAAACGATGTTAGTGGGTCGCTCTGACACGAGAGGAGAGAAGCTAAAAAGAATGGAGAGAGGAGGAGGAGGAGGAGGAGTAGAAGGGGAATGTGAGGAGAAGGAATTGTGAGGATAGGTACCATTGGAAGAGTCAGGAGAGTGTGGGTGAAATGATAGCTATAGGGGGGATGAGTGGATGAGACAAGGGACAAAAAGATGATGAAAAGAGAGAATGAAAGTCGGAGAAATGCACAGAGGACGAGGACAAAGAGTGAGCGGATAGGCTGAGGGGAGAGATCAGATGAAGGATGAGAAACAGTTGATGATAATGTGAAAAGAAAAAGGGTATAGACTAAAGATGGTGGATACACGGGAACACATGAGGAAAATAGAAAACAAGACTTCATGAACCGTAGGTTATATGTTGGAGGAAATTAACAGTGTGATGAAGTTCTGAGCTATGTAGATGCAGACAGGATGCTAAAGCAGAAGGATCCATTCTACCTACTTACTCCCTCCGGCATATCGGCCAGCAGGAGATTGAAGCAATGTAGTATAGAGAAAGCATACCGATATATATATATATATATATATATATATATATATATATATATATATATATATATATATATATATACATAGGGAGCGGGGGGCTGGAAATCCTCCCCTCTCTTTTTAATTTTCTAAAAGAAGGAACAGAGAAGGGGGCCAAGTGAGGATAAGCCCTCAAAGGTTCAGTTCTCTTTTCTTAACGCTACCTCGCTAACGCGGGAAATGGCAAGTAGTATGAACGAACATATATATATATATGTATATATATATACATATATATATATATATATATATATATATATATATATATATATATATATATATATATATATATATATATATGATAACATGAACTTCAAATATATTCTGATGCATTTTCAGCTGTCAGATACTCCAGGGATTTTAACTACTAATCAGTAGAAAAAAAAAATTGAGAGACTTGTACATCATAATGTCGTTTTTGACCCTGCTTATATACTGGTAATGTCACCATCCATGACATAGTTGTCATGCTGGCCAATGTACCGATGGTCTTCGCGCAGACAATATCTGGCGCTAATTTACCTGAATATCTTACTTCCGAGGAGAGTTTTGCCCAGGCTTGCATGATATCTCCATCCCTTTAGATTTACACCATTGCCTCCGGTCAGATCATTTGTCATACGTGGGAAGCGAGAGGGACGAGATGTGAGGGAAAACAAAGGCGTGTGGGGAGAGGGTGAGAAGATAAACTAAAAGAAGGTATGGCAATAGGGGTTAAGACGATGGGATGGTCGGTGTGAAGGAGAGGAGGGAAGAAAGGTGATGATATATACATCAAGGGTGGAAGGAGGGAGGATAAGGAAAAGTAGCGAGAGGAGTGGAGAGAGAGAGAGAGAGAGAGAGAGAGAGAGAGAGAGAGAGAGAGAGAGAGAGAGAGAGAGAGAGAGAGAGATGACACGAGGAGAAGATAAGAGTAGGGTTTGGAGGAGGAATGAGAGATGGAAATGAAATGAATTGTAAGAGGAAGGATGAGGAGAAAAAAGATGAGTGAGGGAAAACCAGTCGGAGAGATGGATGAGGAGTAAGAATAGGGATGATGAAGAAGGCAGAAAGGATAGAGATGAGGCGAATGAGAAGTATGAGAGGAGAGGCATGAGGATGGTGGGGGCTCAAATGAAAGGTGAGTTAGAGGACAGAGTAGGACTGGTGAGAGGAGGTGTTGAAAGGAGATGATAGGAGATGGGTAGAACAGGGAGAAAGTGAGAGATGGAATGAGAGAAAAGAGTGAGAAGGTGGATATGGAGGTTATGAGTGGTGGATTAGATGGAGGGGAATAGGATGAGTGAGAAAAAGGAGGAAGAGAGAAAGAGAGAGGAGGGTGGCAAGAGGGATTAAAGGAAGGAGTGAGAGATAGATGGAGAGAAAAGAGACTGGAAGGATACAAGGAGAAGAAGAAGAAAGGTGGAGAGAAGTGAAGGATAGTAGGAAATTAAAGGAAAGATGGTGAGAGAAAAGAAATAAGTGAGGATGATTGAGGGTAGAACTCAGAGGAGCGGGAATGAGAGCTAAGGGTAGGAGATCAGAGTTGGGACTGAAATGAAAGATAAGTGGGAGGAAGAGTACTGGAAGAAGATAAATAGGAAGAATACGATGAGATGTTAGAAGAAATGTGAGAAATGGAGATGAAATGGAAAGAGTACATTGTGACTAAGGATGAAAAGAGAGGTGAGAAGAAGGAATAGGAGAAGAAATGTGAAGAGGGATGAGAGGATAGTGTGTACCTTCAAAGATCCCGTGAACTACCAGACTCCACACGGTGAAGGCCCTGACGCCCACTGGGACAACATCATCGTAAACCAGAGAAGGAAATCATATGTCTGCCCCATGTCTGACCTCACTCTACGATGAGGATACGTCAGTTCTTGTTTCTGCCTTTGATCATGGAGAAGATAACTAACTTTATGTTAATATCAGGTTAAATTCCTCCTTACACTGAGAGCGAAAATGTTAAGAAATTAAAAGTCGGCTGTCCATGAAAAGATTAAATTTTACATAAAGAGCTTGACTCTGTTTTGAAAAGGAAATATGAAATAAGAGATGATATGCAGATTCATTTTTGTATGTGATAATCATATCTACGCATTCCGTAGTACAGAGGGTACCATTGCTGGAGCATCAGGGGCCAAGCCAATAGGTTCTACTATATATATATATATATATATATATATATATATATATATATATATATATATATATATATATATATCCTTAATATGAGATGCCTTGATTCAGGTATTCAGTTGATCGTGTCATGTTACCTAATGTAAAAAGAAAAAACTTTTGACGCATTTTTCCTGAATGTCAGACATGCTCATTGACTTACTTTCAAGTATGAACGATAGTATCACTACAGTTTACTATGACTGACATTATCCCTGCAAGTACGCAGGAAATTAACTTGATGTCAGAATAAATCCACAACTCCTATTCTTTTGCTGAATATAACAATAGGAATTAACGTACTCTCTTGATGGAGATGGAATTAGGACACGCATACTAAATTTTTTTTTTTTTTTTTTTTTTTTTTTTTATACTTTGTCGCTGTCTCCCGCGTTTGCGAGGTAGCGCGAGGAAACAGACGAAAGAAATGGCCCAACCCCCATACACACGTACATACACACGTCCACACACGCAAATATACATACCTACACAGCTTTCCATGGTTTACCCCAGACGCTTCACATGCCTTGATTCAATCCACTGACAGCACGTCAACCCCTGTATACCACATCGCTCCAATTCACTCTATTCCTTGCCCTCCTTTCACCCTCCTGCATGTTCAGGCCCCGATCACACAAAATCTTTTTCACTCCATCTTTCCACCTCCAATTTGGTCTCCCTCTTCTCCTCGTTCCCTCCACCTCCGACACATATATCCTCTTGGTCAATCTTTCCTCACTCATTCTCTCCATGTGCCCAAACCATTTCAAAACACCCTCTTCTGCTCTCTCAACCACGCTCTTTTTATTTCCACACATCTCTCTTACCCTTACGTTACTTACTCGATCAAACCACCTCACACCACACATTGTCCTCAAACATCTCATTTCCAGCACATCCATCCTCCTGCGCACAACTCTATCCATAGCCCACGCCTCGCAACCATACAACATTGTTGGAACCACTATTCCTTCAAACATACCCATTTTTGCTTTCCGAGATAATGTTCTCGACTTCCACACATTTTTCAAGGCTCCCAAAATTTTCGCCCCCTCCCCCACCCTATGATCCACTTCCGCTTCCATGGTTCCATCCGCTGACAGATCCACTCCCAGATATCTAAAACACTTCACTTCCTCCAGTTTTTCTCCATTCAAACTCACCTCCCAATTGACTTGACCCTCAACCCTACTGTACCTAATAACCTTGCTCTTATTCACATTTACTCTTAACTTTCTTCTTCCACACACTTTACCAAACTCAGTCACCAGCTTCTGCAGTTTCTCACATGAATCAGCCACCAGCGCTGTATCATCAGCGAACAACAACTGACTCACTTCCCAAGCTCTCTCATCCCCAACAGACTTCATACTTGCCCCTCTTTCCAGGACTCTTGCATTTACCTCCCTAACAACCCCATCCATAAACAAATTAAACAACCATGGAGACATCACACACCCCTGCCGCAAACCTACATTCACTGAGAACCAATCACTTTCCTCTCTTCCTACACGTACACATGCCTTACATCCTCGATAAAAACTTTTCACTGCTTCTAACAACTTGCCTCCCACACCATATATTCTTAATACCTTCCACAGAGCATCTCTATCAACTCTATCATATGCCTTCTCCAGATCCATAAATGCTACATACAAATCCATTTGCTTTTCTAAGTATTTCTCACATACATTCTTCAAAGCAAACACCTGATCCACACATCCTCTACCACTTCTGAAACCGCACTGCTCTTCCCCAATCTGATGCTCTGTACATGCCTTCACCCTCTCAATCAATACCCTCCCATATAGTTTACCAGGAATACTCAACAAACTTATACCTCTGTAATTTGAGCACTCACTCTTATCCCCTTTGCCTTTGTACAATGGCACTATGCACGCATTCCGCCAATCCTCAGGCACCTCACCATGAGTCATACATACATTAAATAACCTTACCAACCAGTCAACAATACAGTCACCCCCTTTTTTAATAAATTCCACTGCAATACCATCCAAACCTGCTGCCTTGCCGGCTTTCATCTTCCGCAAAGCTTTTACTACCTCTTCTCTGTTTACCAAATCATTTTCCCTAACCCTCTCACTTTGCACACCACCACGACCAAAACACCCTATATCTGCCACTCTGTCATCAGACACATTCAACAAACCTTCAAAATACTCATTCCATCTCCTTCTCACATCACCACTACTTGTTATCACCTCCCCATTTACGCCCTTCACTGAAGTTCCCATTTGCTCCCTTGTCTTACGCACCCTATTTACCTCCTTCCAGAACATCTTTTTATTCTCCCTAAAATTTACTGATAGTCTCTCACCCCAACTCTCATTTGCCCTTTTTTTCACCTCTTGCACCTTTCTCTTGACCTCCTGTCTCTTTCTTTTATACTTCTCCCACTCAATTGCATTTTTTCCCTGCAAAAATCGTCCAAATGCCTCTCTCTTCTCTTTCACTAATACTCTTACTTCTTCATCCCACCACTCACTACCCTTTCTAAACAGCCCACCTCCCACTCTTCTCATGCCACAAGCATCTTTTGCGCAATCCATCACTGATTCCCTAAATACATCCCATTCCTCCCCCACTCCCCTTACTTCCATTGTTCTCACCTTTTTCCATTCTGTACACAGTCTCTCCTGGTACTTCCCCACACAGGTCTCCTTCCCAAGCTCACTTACTCTCACCACCTTCTTCACCCCAACATTCACTCCTCTTTTCTGAAAACCCTTACTAATCTTTACCTTAGCCTCCACAAGATAATGATCAGACATCCCTCCAGTTGCACCTCTCAGCACATTAACATCCAAAAGTCTCTCTTTCGCACGCCTGTCAATTAACACGTAATCCAATAACGCTCTCTGGCCATCTCTCCTGCTTACATAAGTATACTTATGTATATCTCGCTTTTTAAACCAGGTATTCCCAATCATCAGTCCTTTTTCAGCACATAAATCTACAAGCTCTTCACCATTTCCATTTACAACACTGAACACCCCATGCATACCAATTATTCCCTCAACTGCCACATTACTCACCTTTGCATTCAAATCACCCATCACTATAACCCGGTCTCGTGCATCAAAACCGCTAACACACTCATTCAGCTGCTCCCAAAACACTTGCCTCTCATGATCTTTCTTCTCATGCCCAGGTGCATATGCACCAATAATCACCCACCTCTCTCCATCAACTTTCAATTTTACCCATATTAATCGAGAATTTACTTTCTTACATTCTATCACATACTCCCACAACTCCTGTTTCAGGAGTATTGCTACTCCTTCCCTTGCTCTTGTCCTCTCACTAACCCCTGACTTCACTCCCCAGACATTTCCAAACCACTCTTCCCCTTTACCCTTGAGCTTCGTTTCACTCAGAGCCAAAACATCCAGGTTCCTTTCCTCAAACATACTACCTATCTCTCCTTTTTTCACATCTTGGTTACATCCACACACATTTAGGCACCCCACTCTGAGCCTTCGAGGAGGATGATCACTCCCCGCGTGACTCCTTCTTCTGTTTCCCATTTTAGAAAGTTAATACAAGGAGGGGAGGATTTCCGGCCCCCCGCTCCCGTCCCCTCTAGTCGCTTTCTACGACACGCGAGGAATACGTGGGAAGTATTCTTTCACCCCTATCCCCAGGGATAATATACATATATATATACATACACACACACACACACACATACACACACATACGCACATACACACACACACACACACACACATACATATATATACATATGAAAAATGTAAGAAACAATTTAGAAAACAAACTTTTAGCTTAAAATGAATGAAAAAATGAATGTCACATAATGGTTCAACCTCTGGCTATGGAAAAGGAAATGTACAATTTATTCACACAAACGTCAATAGCAGTTCTCATCAATTTCACCACTGTATCAATAAGCTTCAATGTCTAAGCTACATTTTTCTCCAACTTCACTATTTTCTTGTCAAAAACACCATGCATGAAAACTATCACTCCAGTAATAGTATATATTTGGACAATCACATGTTTACCAAATGGCGTCCTAGCTTCGTCTCTTCGATTTACATCAACTGACTGTTATATTTCTCTCTTGTGTCTCCCCTGATGATGTGATTATTACACGAAAGTGCACTTGGGAACTTTTCGTGTTTCATTTTTCCCCGTGGACTCATAGGAATATATATATATATATATATATATATATATATATATATATATATATATATATATATATATATATATATACCTTCGACAGAAAATCATGCTATCGTGGAATGTGGAGACACATGGATACAGGGGTTTTATCAACAGTCATTCGTTATCTTCTTATGAGCAAATCATCATCTGGTCAGGATTGCTTCATCTATTTTTCACCCGTCACGATCGAGCCGCGGACACACGCACCTTTGCGCGCCAGTTCTGTGTAACCAACGGCAATTTGAATCATATAATTCACTCCTACGGAAGGAGGACTCCGCATCGCCCTGTTTTTTCAGATGGTGTCGATCTGTCAACCATTTCCCGGTCGAAAGTAGTCGCCCTCCCGCTTGCACTCCGCCCCCACCAGATGGCGATTGAGTAGATGTAAAATGCAACGGTTTACATATGTCAGACAGCCACGATGGTAGGTGGCCTAGCTGGGGAGATCGGCTCCGACTGCACTGGTTTGCTCGGCGACACTTCGGAAGCCACGAATCGGAGTTCTTTTATTTGTTTGTGAAGGTATTTGTGTGGGCAGTTCAGGCTGCACATACCAGATAACAGCTGTAGGAAGTTAGATACAGCCTGGCACTTGAGGCGATGGGAAACCATGTCGTTTATCAAAGAATTTCAGCATCTTCCACGCTCATCCTCCATCCGTCCTGTAAAATGACAGTACTGTGTGTTCATCTGTGAGATGATGTTACTCAGGCAGACCTCAGGATCTATTGGAAATTGACTTTTGTTGTTCATTTCCATGAGTTAGATCTTTTACGTAATCCATTGTCAGTCATTGTTCGAAATCTTACGAACATGATCGCTGTGAATCCAAGGAGACCATCGTGTCACAAAACTCAGTTGCCATTGAGCAAGAACTTTTTCTTTCACCACGGAGATATCGGCCTCCATAGCACCTGTTTCCTACAGCTACCATTTCCGCTGGCTTTACCGTTCCTGTGTGTGAAATGCTCGCCATCCCGTGTGCTCTGGCTGCAAGTGTGCGCCGACAACTCTAGCATTCTTGAACTTCAGCAATTTGACCCACACGGTTACAAGAAGCCAGCGAGCGCCACTTTAACTGACGATCGTACCGTGAGGAGGAGGTGGCAAGGTGATGGAGGACAAGAGGAAGGCAGATGACATCACTGTGAACCACCAGCAGCTGCTACTCGTCTATATATTTACCCGACCTAACCTGTTTCACTGCACCAGTTAAACCAGAAGACTTTAGCCGTACTCAGCGATAACAGAAGAAAATGAATTATTTATGTCTTTAACAACTGATATTATTAGCTTTAAGGTGAGTCACAAGCTTTGAGGATGGCTTCTGTGGTGGATGCGTGCGTGTATTAACCATAAAAATGTCCCCCATTCATAAACGTACCAGCTTTACCATAAAGAGAATAAGATAAGTACCAGAAAGTACCTACTTTTATGACCTAAATCTTCTTCCTCCAGCAAAACAAGTCACGTTTTAGGACGTGTACCCTAGCATGGCCATCTCACAAAACGGTAAATACGATCGTTACGCACGGAAAAGACAGAGGTTTCTTTTGGTGGAATGATACACTGTCACAAATGCAGCGGTCAGTCACGAAGTATCAAGACACGCGATATAACGGGGCCGACATGAGTGATGTAAGGGAAGCATTCTATCAACTGGATCCCATAAGGTACGAGCGCAAGTCACTGCTAACGCGAGAACAATGCACCAGGCGACGCTAACCTAAGATCCTTCCTGAATGCAACTAAATGACTAGAGTTCCTATCCTCAGTAAGAAGTCATCAGTCATGTAAACTAAAGTAACTCTGCTCATCCAAAGAATGTATGTGTCCATGTGTAATACAGCGTATAAATGTGAGTAATATTAGAACCTTGTGAAAACTCTCACGAAAATGAGGCTAGGCAGTTGGAGTGGACGTTATTGCCGATGAATTTCTTAAGAAAGGAGGTGACTGTGGTGTTGATTGATTAGTTAGGATTTTCAATGTACGTGTGGTTTATGATGAGATGGCTGAGGATTGGAGGAAAGCATGTACATTGCCATTGCTTAAAAGCAAGGGAGATGAATGAGAGTGTCTAAATTACAGAATTATAAATTTGTTGAGTGTACCTGGTAAGTTGTTTGAGCGAGTAGTGAATGGCATTAGATTTGGAAGAAACAGTGTGGCCCAAGAGGAGGTAAAGGATTTGTGGATCAGGTGTTTGTCTTAAAATTTGTGCGTGAATAATACCTGAAGAAAAAGATGGATTTCTGTGTGGCATTTATAGATCTGCAGAAAGCATATGATAGGGTTGATAGGGATGCCTTGCGGAAGGTCTTAAGATTGTATGATGTTGGAGGAAAGCTGCTAGAAGCAGTGATATATTTTCATTACGGCTTATGGCATGTATACGAGCAGGAAAAGAGGAGAGTGAGTTGTTTCAAGTAAAAGTCGGTCTGTTGCAGGGATGTTTGATTTCATCTTGACTGTTGAATCTGATTATAGATGGAATGGTGAGGGAGGTAAATGCAAGAGTCTTAGAGAGGCGAGTATGCACTCGGTAGGAAATGAGAGGGTCTAGGAAGTGAGTCAGTTGTTATTTGTTTCTGATGCGGGACTAGTGGCTGGTGGCAGATTCGAGTGAGAAACTGCAGCCGCTGGTGATTGAGTTTGGAAAGATGTGTTAAAGGAGGAAGTTGAGAGTTAATGTGAATAGAAGCATGGTTATTAGGTACAGCAGGGTAGAGGGACAGTTACATGGGGAGTGAGTCTGAATGGGAAAAAATGGAGAAAGTGAAGCGTTTTGCCTACCTGGGAGTGGAAATTACAGCAAATGGAATATGGAAGCAGAAGTGAGTCATTTGCGAAGGTTCTGGGAGCGCTAAAAAATATGTGGAAAGACAGATCGTTATCTTTAAGGGTCAAATGGGTATGTTTGAAATGTTTAATAGTCCTATTCATATCATATGGATGCGAGGCATGGACTGTAGATGAGGTTGTGCGAGGAGGGTGGTTGTGCTGGAAATGAAATGTTGGAGGACGATATGTGGTGTGAGTTGGTTTGGTCGATTATGTAATAAAAGGGTAAGAGAGATGTGCGAAAACAGAAACAGTATGGTTGAGAGACCTGAAAAGGGTGTGCTGAAACGGATTGGATGTATGGAGAGAATGAGTAAAGAAAGGTTAACAAAGAGGATCATATGTCATAACTAGAGGGGAGAATGGGAAAACCAAAATAGAGATGGAAAGATGGAGTGAGTTTTTTTTTGAATGATCGGGGCCTGAACATGCATGAGGGTCAGTGGAGTGCACGGGACAGAATGCATTGGAAGGATGTAGTATACAGGCGTCAACTTGCTGCCAATGGACTTAACAAAGGCATGTGAAGCGGCCGGGATAAACCATGGAAAGGTCTGTTAGGACTGGTTATGGACATGGAGCTGTGATTTCGGTGCATTACACATAACAGCTAGAGAACGAATGTGAGCGAATGTGGCCTTCTTTTCGTTCATACCTGGCGCCATCTCGTAAATACGGAAAATGGCGAAGAAGTATGAAAAAAAAATGAAATAAAGATATAAAGTGACATAGTTCATATACCTGTTTACGTGTTGAGGAAAAATACTTGCTCACAGGCTCAAACGATATGACCACTGCAAGTATTCAACGTTTCCTTCCGTCTGCAGTGTGGCGTGTCTTTTCAAGCTGAGAGACGAAACTTGGAAAGCTTTCTGACGAGTAAATGGCTCGGGGTAAACTTGTGGTGTTTCCAAGTTTGTTAATTCTGAGTTTTAAGCAATTAGATACGTGAGTGTCGTGGTGGGAATAACTAACAGGGTTACCGGGAAAAATGTCACCTTATTTCGAGGTGGTAACTTCCTTACTATTAATTTATCTATTGGTTTGACTGTTCTTCAAAGGACATTCCTGTTGTGAGACGTGGACCAGCGTCATGTCCAGCGACGTGTCAGGATGGGGATATGGCTGCTGGTGTGAGGGTGTTATAGTGGGAGGGGAGGAAGTGCAGATATCATCCTGGAATGGAGCTTCAGTTGTGGGAGTTATGGTGTCGCAGAGGACACAGAGGCTCTAGTGTGGGCATAGAGTGACCCTAGTGGGCGTGAAGAGGTCATGGTAACCTTGAAGGAGGTGTGATGCACTCAGCGAGATCAGATGAGCATGGAAGAGCCATGGGTAATGTGGAGGGGGACAATGGTGGGTGCTGAGAGAGGTCATAAGTTCAGAGGCAGTATGGCGAGGTATCAAACATGCCCTCAAATGTATGGTCTCCCTCTGGTGTTGTCTGAGTTTCAGAATAATTCCCACTACTGCAGTCATTTGTCTCATTTCTCCTTCCATCAATCGTTTTTTCTAACCTATCGTCTCCTTCTTACCACCAGAAATACTTTTTCTATATCAAGTCTCGTGTTCCATTTTGTACGTCTTCCGTCGATATTGATATACCTATATTCTTCCTGCATCATGTTTAACCTGTATAACACATTGGTATTAGCGCCTCTTTTGCACTGATCTAATCTCTCCTCTTCGTTGCTTTCAAGCCTTTTACAAGTGTTTCTCTTGGCCCCTTTCCTGGTTGGTTATATATAAATGTATATAATAAAGAGAATTTTAATTTTCTAAATTTCCGAGTCATGTATAATATCTTGGACACAGAAATTTTTATCACTGGTGTTGAATAAAGTTAAGCCTCCATAATAACTCGTCAAACTTTTGAGATTACAAGTCATTAATCATCTTCAAAATTTGAAAAGTTATATCACTTAGCGCCGTCAACAAAGGGGTGAGGCTCGAGCGAATAAAATAGGAACGCCATCTTAAGGAAACAAAAAATTAGAAAATGTTTCATTTACGTAAATGTTCGTCTGATCTCAGTCATCTATCTAAAAATTATGAGGTCCTTTTCTCTTCTGGACATTATCTTGATAATCACATATCAAGTAACCAAATTGTTTATGATCAAATGTTATGTCATTTGTTATATGACTAATTTGCCTCAGGCCGTTTGTAAGTTTGTTTGTGTTTGATGTACAGACAAAGCATTCTCTTCTACGTAAATATAGCTTACAAAATTTACATTCACTGTCTAGATCCTTGGTAGACAGTTATAGGATTATCTTAACGCCAGCGGATGAAATTACATTAGCTTATTTGTTACCGTAGCCATGTCTCCAAGCCAACTGAGGCACTGAGCCAGTTCACGTTGCACCTTCTCGTAAAAACTTTACTGAGCAATAACAGGTAACACATACGTACCTTATCTCACACACTTCATATCACCTCTTCATAACACAAGGTGGAACGAAACAGAACTAGATTATTTTGATAGTCATATTGTTACTATATTGGTTGAGAAAAGTAGGATTCCTGTAGAAATCCCTAATGGTGTAGACGTACCACCTCCAGGTACTTGCAGTTCTCTGTTATGACAGATTTTAATAGGTCGTGGCCTAAGACTTTAAGTCTATCTGTCCCCTTTCGATCCAACACCTGCTTTATGCTTTGAATATACTCTCTCTCTCTCTCCTTCTCTCTCTCTCTCTCTCTCTCTCTCTCTCTCTCTCTCTCTCTCTCTCTCTCTCTCTCTCTCTCTCTTTTCTCACCAGTCTACCTCATATATGTGCTTCTTGTCACATTATGATGCGAAGATTAGCTCACAGTTATGCACTGAATAATCCCCCACCCCCCCTGCCAGTAACGTAACATTACTTTCATATCCATTTATACCAGAAGTTTATTCCTCCTCACTTTACATTCTTTCTCATGCTATGTCACCCTGGAGTATTCTATCTTAGTGTGTCGAAACCTCTGAACTCATTCATCCCAGAATACCCTGTATAAGACTGTCCCAGGCTTTACTCACCTTTCCCTTTCAAGTAACCCTTAAATCCCTTATTCCAGAGTCGTCAGACCTGTACGACTCTTAAGACTTAAGCTATCCTTCCCACCTGGCTTAAAACTACTCAAAGGACTAGAAAACCCACTCACTAACGCCCAAGCTTAAGTCAGTCCCTTTTTGGCTGCTGCTCCTGGGACAACTTTATATCAGGTCCTCTTCCTTCTATGCCCACACTGCCCCGCCCTTACCTCCCCCCCCCCCCATTTTACAGTGCCCCACCCACCACACAACACTGCGTCATGCTGCTCCTGCCCACACGTTACTCTATCCCACACTAACCTAAGCCACACTGCCCCACTGTACACCATCATTCCACTCACACTACCATATCCAACTGCCTCACCCCAACAGCACCTCCTCACTCTCGACACCAGCCTTCTCTCCAGACTACATGGGTCATAACACAGCAGTCTACACTTGCATCGAATCCATGTTTTATCGAGGTTTTAATTGCCATTTGTGACCCTCTGCTGTGCCCTAATTACAGAGCCTACGTTTTTCGTCTGGTACAGACATGAGGCAAATGAAATGAACTAAATTGAAATGGTTAAACTCTAATTAGCAGTTTCAGCCTTTCCTTCATAAGGAGACGAAAACTACTGAATTACTTCTCCCTGCAAACGAGTTCAGTAACCCCGATATGAAGCCAAACTAGAAAAAAAAAATGCTTTGAATATGCAATAATATTTTTCCTCATTATGACTATGTAAATTAGTTTATAGCTCTAATTAGATGAAAAGCGGTTTAAATCAAAATTGATAAAAAAAAAAGTTCATTTTAAGAGCGCATTCTCAAAACTGAGGCTCATCATTGAGAACTGACAGTTGCTGTAGATTTCGTTCTCGTAATATTTCCATTTCCATACAGCTTCACAAGTCTTGGAGGACTCGGGAACAGGTTTCTGGTGATTTTTACGAATCTTTTCTTCATTCGTTATTGCTACAGACTTTGCCAGCGTTGACAACCCTTCGGTAAACATCACAACATAACATCTTTATACTTTCCTCAACACCCTCGCTCAATAAACAATGTTAAGATACAAATACAGTTTAATACACATTTCTTATGAAGTGCTACAGAGTCCATACAACTTTTGTGAATCAGAAATTAGTCTAACGTAATTGAACATTTCGCTCATCAATGACTGACACTCAGTATTATGTGTTTCTGTTTCCACCTCTTGCCTTTATAGTTCCACCAAATCTCTTTACTCAATCTTGCTTTCTCTTTCGAGTTGTCTCACTTGCTGTGAGACAAAAATGAGGAGTAAGGGCTGTTATTCCCCTTTTGTTTTGAGAAATATAGACCTTTCAGTGAAAGCAGGAGACATCTACTACCCTCGTGTGAAAGCTATCACAAAATTTAGAAGCAAACAACGCCTTATTCAAACGTTTAGTCATTCAACATTACAAATATCTCGTGAGGATAACGGAAAGTAACGTCAGATATGATAACATAGATATGTGGAAACAAATTTCTATGGTAAGATATCTAAGATGATTACAATTAACCATGAACTGAAGACCACTAACCCACAAAATTACAAGAATAATTTGCATACTTCAAAGGAAAGTGGGAAAAAAGGGATGAGACGTATCAAAGTCCAAGGTCAAGAATGATTGTCACAGCGAAGACATACACACACACATGTAATCCGAGCAGATGACACGATTTGTTGGCAAACTTGAGATAGAAACTCTTCAAACTGGGTGGCAAACTCGAGACAAGGACTCCTGAAACTGGTGTGGGTCTAGGAGAGTGGAAGAAATGAAGAAATTGAGAATTATTGTAAACAATGATAAAGTAACGACATTAATCAATAAGGATAGACGGGCTGGAGTGAGCGGAAGTTTAGATAAGGAGGACCTGAAGAAATTGGAATGTTTTAGATACTTGGAAGTGGCTGTGGCAGCGGATGGAACCTTTGTGGTTGACGTGAGTCACAGGGTAGAGGAAGATGCTAAGATTTGGATGCATTAAGGAGAGTATGGAAGAGGAGTTCAGTAAAGATGGATTGCATGGATACAAGTCTTGAGGGTTCAGAACATAGGAGAAAAAGGGTGTGGATGTCTGAAATGGATTACCCAAGGAGGACTTCTGGTGTAAGACGGATTGATACTGTATTAAATGACAGTGTCATAAAAGAGGTTTGGCAGCAAGAACAGTTTGAATGGGACGACCAGCTAAGTGTAATGATATGGTTCGACATATGGAGAGGATGAGAGAAGGAAGAGTGACGAAGAGGATATGCTTGTTAGAAGTGAAGGGAACAAGGGGAAAGGGGAAACCTAGAAGGATGGGGAAGGGTACAGTGAAGTACCGCTCGGTGTATCAACGCTTTAACTTTTCGAAAGGCGAGAGTTGTACGCTGTATAGAATGGACTGATGTGTTATATAAAGGGCGACATAGTGTCACTGGGCTTAAAACTTTTGTATGGAGAACAAGATACGGGAGGAAAATGATAGAAGTGTTGAGGAGTTGGTAACATAGAAATATGTGAAAAGGAGATGGAGCAAACATTTTGAAAGACTCGTTAATATGTTAAATGGCGGGTAGGTGGATACGATGTGTTTAGGAAGAGATTCATGACGAATAGGATCATGAATAAGGAGAAGTAGTGAAAGCCTTGTGCAAGATGAATTTGCCGTCTTCAGTCAGGAGTGGATTCATTGCAGTAGATATCCTCAAGAAAGAGGGAGGTAGTGTTGTTGATGTGCTAGTCAAGATGATCAAGAAGGGGAGGAACCTAACGACTCGTGACTTGAATAAACATTTGAATTACAGGAGACAAGTCAGGCAAAGTGTACTCAGGCGTCGGGGAGATTGGTGACTAAAAGGGCGAGTTTGTGAACAGAGCAAGTGACTAGGGAGAAGCAAGTGCCTTTGAAAGAGAAGAGAAGAGAGTGTATAGACCAGTTCTTTTTTGTGGAATGTGCTTTAGAAATTCTTGGAGAAAGAAGATGACTTATACGTGGCGATTATGATGTAGAGATAGAGTGTGATATGGCTGACAGACATATCATTCGGAGGGAGTCACAGAAGTATGGAATAAATGGAAAGCTACACAAACAGAGAGGCATTCTTAAGAGGAAAGTAGGGATAGGTACGAGTAGTAAGAGAGGAGCGTGAGTGTTACCTACCTGGTGAAGGTTGGTATGCGTCAAGGAAGTGTAGCTTTACTATGGATGTTTAATCGATTTATTGGAGCTGGTGAAAGAGGTAAATACGAGGGTCTTGGAGTAAGGGTCGGGTATGTAGTATGCTTAAAATGCGAGTAGAGGCACGAAGGGCAAATCTGTTGCTGACTGAGTGTACTATAGCTCTGGGGACAGACTACTGAGAAAAACTTGAAGCTAATGACAATATGTGTGTGTGTGTGTGTGTGTGTGTGTGTGTGTGTGTGTGTGTATGTGTGTGTGTGTGTGTGTGTGTGTGTGTGTGAAGGATTTGAAAATCAACGTGACCAAATTAAGGTGGCTGTGTGTATCAAGGGGTGAAGGAGTATGGTCTGAAATCCTATTATCCCTAGAATAAAACTGAAAACGCTTGAGACAGGAGAGGATGTTAGACGAGTCATCTATGTTTTGAGGTTTGGCAACTCACTTCACGGGCGATATCTGGTATGTTACCCAACCATGTGAGTCATTAAGTGAATTGCGACAATATTCATATCTTATAGAAAGTGTGTTCACCTACGAGTTTTAATGAGGGGGGGTCTATGAGTAAGTGGGTTCCTTTAGGTACCTTTGAGTGGACATAGTAGCTTATAGAAACATCGGGGCTCATACGAGTCAGGGAGGGCAAGAGGTAGTTGAGGTCTTGGAGGGGTTAAGAAATATGTAGTAGAGATGATCTGTGTCCAGAAGAACAGAGGTGGGCGTGTGTAAAGTTATGATAGTCCCAACAGTGTTTTATAGTTGTGTCTTAAGTCTTGAATGCAAAAGAATGAAAGAGGGCAGTAGTAATGATACTGGTGTAGGTATTTGGAGAAGCTGAGTAAAGAGAAACCGATAAAGCAGAGGGAAGCAGTTGGGAGGAAGGGTGGAAGGGGGTAACTTAGCAAGAGATGGAAGGTTACATTAAAGGAGACTTTTGGGTTTCAGTGAAGCACGTGCGTTGGAAAGAGAGATTTGTTGTGATGAGGAATGTTGGGGGGCGAGGATGAACATAGAGGGTAGACTGGTCGTGGTAAATTATATATGGCTGCTTGAGTGTGGATGCATGCAGTCACCGCTTGTTCATTTGCTCTTGATGCTGCCTGGCAAAAGTGGAACATGGGCATAGGTATGGAAAAAGAAGAGTGATTTTAAGATTACATTAGGATTACAGTATGAGAGGAGTGGCAGTATCACTAATGGAATAAAATATAATCTTATTGGAATTAAAGTAACCCTTTACTTGAGGTGATTCATCAGATTACTGAAGATATCAGACAAATATTACAGAAATTAACACTGACACCTGACAGAAGTGTCCCGGATGGTCTAGAAAAAAGCATTAATCATACACAAACGATGCCTTCGGAATGCTATCTGTCTATCCATCCATCTATCTTCCTACCTTTCTGTCCATCTGTTTATCTATGTCACCATCTATCTATCTATGTAATCTATCAAAATTTCTCCCTAATCTGTACAATGGAGAGGACAGGAATATACAGCCTTCACAACTACATTCGCACCAACAACTTGTGAGGTGTATATCACCTTTCCCAGTTGATATATGTAAGACTAGAGTATCCATTCACGCGGTACACGATATGCCTCCACTGCATCCACTTCCAATCGTTCCACTTGCACCTTCGTCTGATATATCCCTATCCCTAATGATTAATCTAACTACGTCTATCCATCTCTTCCGTGATGTACCTCTCCCCTTTTGTATCTTCTGCAGTACTGCTATATATGTCCTAAACCAAACTATCATCCATCATACGTTCTTTCATAACCAAACATCACCTAAAGGACTTTCATTCCTGTGGCTTTCGAACGACCTCTTTACTTCACAGAACATTCTGACATTTTCGTTCCACTTTCTGTCCCAATTTCAGCTCTCCTATATAGGTTATGCAGCTCGACTGCTCATATATGTTTTTACCTATGCTGCCCGGTATTCACTTGGGTTTTACATTTATACATCAGCTTTGGGTCTATTAATCCATGCAAGCTTACTGCAAGCTTTAAGCTTAGAATTTTTCCCATTTGCCAGAGCTTTCACTGCAACGCCAATTTTTTTTTCTCTTTGGATGACTCTACTTTCAACTTTAGCTTTTCCAATACCCACCTAATTCATGTTTACTGCCACGAAAAGTTAGGCTCATCCAAAGCTTCCTGTTCTTCACCTTGCAGATTGATCGTACAATCTGTCTACCAGCTCATCTCGAAAACTAGTGTCTTACATTCATTCCTATCATTATCCTGCATCCTCCTCTTATATACATCATCGAACTGGCTCTTCATCTGTTCTATTGACGTAACCAGCAACACGTTACTTTCATACTGCTGTTGCTGCTTATTTCATTCTGTTTCTTCGTGATTCAGACTCACACAGCAGTCATTATATGTCACTCTCATCCCAGGGAATGACAGACCCATTAAAAGAAAATTTAGATAGCCATGATGCCCTCAAAGAGACCTTGATACACTCCCACAGTTGTCTCATACCACCCACTCACAGTGCCATCTACTCTCACACAGTCACTATTCCCATCACGAAAGCTCTTAACATCCTTCAAAAGGTTTCCATGCACATCATAGAGATCCTATACTTCCCAAAGTGCGTTCTTTTACATAACCATGTATGCCTTTTCGAAATATGCACGTTTGAATGCAAATGTCTCTTCAACACACCCTCTTTCAAAATGAAAGCCACCTTGTTCATTTACCAAAATGGATTCACGATCCTACTACACTCCTTGCCAACTATGCACAAGAGACTTATTCCTTCATAATCTTTTCACTCACCTTTCCTCCTTTTTCCCTTAAGTAGTTGAACAACAACTTTCTTATTCCAGGTATCTAACACCTGACTACTTTCCCATGCTTCCACACAATGTAGAGATGTACTCCGCGGTGATTTCATTTCCATGCCTCATATCTTGCTCTTCATTCCACATATTTCACCTAGTTTTCCCACAGTGTAAGAAATCTATCGCTTCTCTTACCTCCTCTTATATATTGTCTACTTCTTTCCCCCTACTTCTACCACCATTTCAACTCTTTCACCATCATGTCCCATTACCTCTTTGAAATGTTCTCTTCATTAACTACAAACCTCATCCACTGTTACTAGTAATCTTCCAGGCTTGTCGAACACCCCATCATTCTTTTCACAAATATCTCTTCTAACCTTACTCAGCGATTTATAGAATAACTAGTTAAACTTTCTTTGTTTTTCCTCTTATTCAAGCACAAATCATCCTGTTAACTCTTCTATTGAAGGATTTATGATCCACACTTTTCGTCCTCCACTCATCAAAATTCTCTGACAATGTCCCATTCTTCTTCCTCCATTTACTCTTATAAATCTTCTCTCCATTTCATTATAACTCTCCCTCCACAGGCTATACATTAATGCCATACCTGAAACCTCTCTTGCATCCTCCTATACTGCTTCTCAAACTGCTTCCAAAGCATTTCAATCCTATCCTGAGCTATTTCAGAACCTCTCACCTTATATTTTCTTAGCATTAACCTTCTCATTCCTCAGCTTTTCCTTCTCATCTTTTCTAAGAATAAGTAGGATAACATGAAAGTGTAGTCCGGAAAAGAAAATGGGATAAAAGGCGTCAGGGGATGAAAACGAACCGAAAAGAGGAAGAGTTGTGGTAATTGAGGAGGAGGAAAAAGCTGTGAAAAGTGTGAGTGGTCTCAAATACCTGGAAGTCAGTCTCAGTGGGGAAGAGTTGATTGATACTGAAGGAAGAAAACAGTTAAGTGCATGATGGAGTTAGGTTTGCTGTATCCATTACCGAAAGACAGAAGTTTTACTCGTTGGATGCAGACAGTTAAATACTTGTGAGTGTAATGATATCTTGATGGAGATCATTACACTCACAAGCAACTGAGTGTAGAGCACTGAGGATTATTGACTGGTCAGCAGAAGATGATAGAAAAAAGAAAAAAAAACAGAATATGAAGTAATCTCAAAGTGAGATGAAATCTCGGACCATATTGAACGAAGGAGACTATACTGGTGAACTTATATCAAGTTTCGTGGATGTGGGTCGATTTTCGAAGAATGGCTGTGAGTAGCGACGGAATATCAAAAGCCCAATAGGTAGGACGAGGATGCGAGAGAAAGCAAATATCAGTAGTGTGATTCGGGGAGAGACGCTCACGTTGGAGTAGGCAGAAGAGGATGAGATGATGAATAAATGAAAAATCAAGAAGTGTGAAGAAGATATACGAAGGTCAACAACAAACAAGCTCTTGCCCCAAAAAGGAGGAAGGTTAATAAAGCCAAGTTGGCTTTACCGTATATAAACTATTGAAATAGTGGGCAATTGTCTTGTCCCTCGCAGCTGGCACCAATTCTTCTTCACATGTAGCCAGTTGCTAGAAATAGTGAAATACCGAAAAAAAAAGTTTGGATCGGCTGCTGATCCACTGGTTCGTCCTGGTATGTTATGCTTCCTTAGTAGGTATTATGATGGAGTGGGTTATTCTCATCATGGGACCATACTTGGGCCGTAAGGAGAAACAAATCTTTGTGTTTTCATACGTTTATACCAGTATCATATCACTCCTTAACCTTTGAAACCTTCAGACTGGACTTGTCCTTTAGTATTAAGTAAACGAAGTCATGTTGAAGCTTAACTTGTTTCTTAAGGGTCAAAGCTTACCATCAACCAGTAGCGTATGTAATCGAGTGAAAGATCCTACCAACACTTGAACGATCAATAGCCAAGTTATTTTGAAAGTGATGGTAACCCGACTCTCCTCCCCGTTGAGGCGCGATATATCTGTGTGTAGGAATTAGGAAGGTGACGTGACAATCTGTTCTGGAGACCTACATGCTTTTCCAATCCTATATCATCGATAACGCGACAACCAAGTCACGGTAATATAACTTACGATTGCAATTTTCATCCTACAAGATGTGGGGAACGATCTCTGTGGTTAGTTGCGAAATCGGTTCTCTTAATAAAGTTCAGTATCAAGCCATGAATAGCTCATACAAGTCCCTTAGTAAGCTTCATAATATATCATTTTCCTCTAGGGACATGGTGCGTGCATTTCCGGATATAGAGCAGAGTAATTGGATGAATTTCACTTTAACTGGAAATGATAGTACCCCAGGGAGACTATGTTTCAATTGGAATTGATAGCTGGACGGGTAATCCATATGCTGATGCCACAACACACCGCGTATCAATGGTACGATGATAAAGGTAATGATATCTATTTTCCCAGGTTCATTGGCTAATGAACTGCTCCTGTGGCTGGTGCTGGGTAGTGATGATAATGCGCTGTTAGCAGTCGCTGTTTGTGTAGTAGTAGTAGTAATAATGAGTCCGTAATTAACAGGAAACAAAGAACAATCAGGATAGACCTTGGCTGATTGATCTATCGCCAAAGTTTTTCTTTTATGATTTATCAGAAAATATGAAACTGCAGATGGAAAATATAGAATGCCTTTATAAGTAACATGGTAAGCAGCAGAATGCAATGTTACTTTCGTAACAACATTGCCATAAAGATATCATCCTTAGGTAACAATTTTGGGATCGTTTGTCAGTGTTCATTGCCCTGTTATTTTCACCATTATTGCTTATTCCTTTACGTTTAATGCATTTTCATTCTTGATATGGAAAAATCGACCTTAAAGGCTATCTATAACAGCAATTATCTTATTAAAGGCTGACTACATCATTAGAATACAAAATTACGTGATGAGACCAGAAATGTCGGTAAACAAGTAGTGTACTGAAGCAGCATAATGCTTCGATGAAATGAGTTTCTATCCCTTGTAGGATCACAGCATCTGTTGTCTGTGTGGCTTTTTTGAGAATGTTAGACCAACAAGAGATCCAGATCCATTCCGTCTTGGTTCATATTCTTATGCTCATGTCATTCAAGGGCACAGCTGTCGAGACGGGAGCAGAAATACTGTCAAGTTGTAGGAGACAAAGAAAGAGATTAGAATCTTTAACTTGTCTGGGAAACAGATTGAGAGAAGGATGATCTACAGTGCTTGAAGGACAATAATAACTCAAAGGGAAAGAGAGATAGAATACGATAGGTCAAAGATACAAGAGAAAAGTACAAGTCTTTTAAATGTGACAAAATTTAGAATCGCGATTTTCGTGGAGGATTCGCGTGAGACACATTGAAAGTTCGCGACAAGTCACAACGTCTTCAGTGTGAACACGCTAAAACTTTGGAAAAGCTTTAAGGTGCAGCTAAAACTTTGGAAAAGCTTTAAGGTGCAGCTAAAACTTTGGAAAAGCTTTAAGGTGCAGCTAAAACTTTGGAAAAGCTTTAAGGTGCAGCTAAAACTTTGGAAAGCTTTAAGGTGCGGCTAAAACTTTGGAAAGCTTTAAGGTGCGGCTAAAACTTTGGAAAGCTTTAAGGTGCGGCTAAAACTTTGGAAAGCTTTAAGGTGCGGCTAAAACCTGGGAAAAGCTTTAAGGTGCGGCTAAAACCTGGGAAAAGCTTTAAGGTGCAGTTTTCGCTCACTCACCAGGAAAAGTTGACGATACAGAACAGTGTGTTTTAGGAAAGGCTCAATAATGCACCCAATTCTGTTGTATTAAAACATTTGTTATATTGTAAAATGAGTAATGTCCTTGGAAGAATTTACTTCTGTGACTTTGTAAACTTTTCACACAAAACATTGTTTACCTAGTAATTGATTCAGTTCTAGGAATGACAATATACTTGGCGCAAATTACTTCCGTGTCCGTTCCTTTAAAAAATAATACACAAAACATTATATATCGTATATATCTAATGAAGAGACGGAGAATATTACATTAAACAACAGATAGATTTTTAATAATTTTAGGAAATGGTTCCATACACAACAGCAAAAAAAAAAAGAAGACTGAAATGAACATGAAATCACCTATGTGCGTTATGTGAACAGAGCCCAAAATCTACCAGCATAATTGTCCTCAACTATTGGCGAGCTGAGGGTGCGAGAGAGGGATGATAAGGGTGAGGAATGTGTGCTCCCAGCATGTCCTTAAATCCTTGACGGTATGACCGTAAATGATGATGAAATCATTCTTGAAAAAGAAACTGGTATGTCATAACTAATAAGCTTTTAAATGTACTGGAAGTATGATAACTGGAAAAGGAAAACTGCACAGCTTATTCATTGCATTATCCTTAACGCAAGTGAGCTGTGAGTGATGCTAAGCAACAATGACAATATCCCAGGAAGATTAGATGTATTACGGAGTCATGTTAAAGCTATAGATGACGAACTTTATGACATTTCTTTATCATCTTCGTTAAGGATTATCAGCTTTGCGGTGCAGTATAGAAGTAAGATGGATAGCTAGTCAAAACAAGGCTTTAAAAGTCCTTATTGGAGGACAGTGTAGGACCCTTGTTCATATGAGGCAGGATCGTACTAGGAATGGCGAGGCATCTGTTAAGGTCAGAAGACATCTGGAGAAAATTTGAACATAAAGTTTCGTGAAATTTTTTATATTTCATGATGGATCTCAAAAGACTTTTTGAGTGGAGTTTTGAAAGTCGTTAAGCTCAGGGAAGTCCTTAAATCAGAAGTAGAAAAGGCAGTCGAGAGTCTGAGAGAGAGAGAGGGGAAAAAAAGAATGAACACAGTGGAGGCCAGAAAGGACAGACTATCAAGAGAAACTCTTAAATGAAGCCTAGGAAGACAGTAGAGAAGAAGGGGGAGACTTAACCAAGCAATGAATCAGACAAAGGCAGTAAGCATGGCAGAGTGGCGGAGAAATTGATGAAGAAAATCTCATGAATCACACTAGTGATAAACCTCAGTCTTCGTACATTGTACTTGATCCTCGCATGTGGTGTGAATCTGCATGTCTGTCCATCTCTCTGTCTGTTATCATTAGTTCCACTACTGATCTAAGGAGGGTCAGGTGCTACCTGCAGCCTTCAGCACACGGCTCACACACACACATCCTCAACCCATGCTCAGTAAATGAAGGTGACACAGCTTGTACGTTTGTAAAAGTACTTCTTACTTTCACTTAACACACAGAACTGATTGGTCAAATGAGACTAACATGTCCAGTTTATACTAATTCATACTAATTTCTTTACGTTCGATGCCCAATTTTCTTACCACATTCATACATCTCTTCCGCTGTTTATCTCTCCTTCTTCAACTTTCATCTGCGCTGCTAAATGTTTTCTTAACTAATCTTTTAATAGTTGGCCTCTCTCATTTCATTCTTTGCTGCAAGTGTCCTCATTGTCTTTCTCAATAGCTTTTATTCGTCCATCCTTGGCTCATACAGCCCAGAACCAATTCTTCAGTTGAAAAGCGCTTTCAATTTAACCCAAATTTGTTACATAAATACAACTTTGCTCTAAATTTCAGCTTTCCCACTACAGTCTATACTACACTCTACCCCTAAGCGACAAAATTCATCGATCATTTCCAGTTTCCAGTTCTTTATCATGTAATTTGATCCTACAAAGTGCCCTTCCATTCTTTTTTAAAATCTAGCGTCTTATTTCTATTCTCATTCACTTCCAGCATCCTCCTTCTGCGAACATCATTGTCCAAGTTCATTATTTCATCCAACTCTCTAGGATCCATCTCCACCTCTGTACAGGTAGAGCAGGCATGGTTCCCCAAGCCAAGAGCAACTGTGTTGGCCACCGTTGTATCTTTGACCCTTTCTGTGATTCTTTGTATTCATAGTTCATTGCCTCCAACAGAGTTTGAGAGTTGTGTCCCATATATACTATAGAAAGCCGTCCAGTATGTCATCTGTCTATTGACACGCCGAGGAAGCTGCCAGACGCATCACTAACCCAACCCCCTCATGCACAGCTGGTCCCTGTGTGTGGCTATTTTTCTTTCTGCCTCACCCACACGTGGGCTGCTGGCCTCCAGTCCACAAACATACAGCCGCTCTGTCCTACACAAAACACCTGACAACAAATAACTCACACGATTCGGTTTTCTTAACCCCAGATATTCTTTTTTTGGCGGTGAACGCCACGCGCTAGTTCTGACTTTTAACAAAATCTCGTCGTAAGTACTCATAAGGAGGGAAGTAATCTCTAATTCATAGGGTAGTTCGAGAAGAAAAATAGGTGGGAGAGGAAAATGGAGAGGTTGAAATGACAGAGTAGACTGAAGTGTGCACAGGCGTCTGGTGTAATAATGTTTGAGATCCAAGTGATTTTCTGGAAGCGTAATTTTGGTACTTTCTTCTTATCATATAAACCTAGCGGACTAGGGCTGTGTATGTACGTATTCAAGTTGTATCTTTTTTATTGACTCTCTCTCTCTCTCTCTCTCTCTCTCTCTCTCTCTCTCTCTCTCTCTCTCTCTCTCTCTCTCTCTTCCCATGAAACAGAACCAAGAACAAATGAAGAAATTAACAACAATAAAAAAAGATATCATGGAACACAACCCAAAGTCACTAGTCTTGTGCATGAACAAACCACAAAGCAAGAAATCAAAGTCTGGACCATTTTCAGAGGGAGCAATGCTTGCATATATCCTGCAGGAAAAAATGCAAATGAACAATGCAAATCAGTTTGCAGCTGAAATGCGAGGAAATATTAGATGATACATTGCTTAGCTGGAATGATAATGAAATGATAGATATCGAGATATCAGAAAATGATATAACAACTGCGAGCTTAAGAGAGGATTCAGTTCTAAGCTTCGAAGGAACTCAATACCATGATCAGATGGAATTCCAACATATCTTAGTAAGGAAGACAATAATAGCAAAACCGGTATTGACCTTGCCGAGGCAAAGTCTGAACGAAAGTGAAATTGCAAATGTTAAAAAAATGACGCAAGTAACACACAAAGAATGATTGCATCTAGTACTGAAGTAGTGTAGGGCATTTTCCTTGACACTTATACATAACGATAGACTTTGAATGAATGATACCAAGACACATACAAGAACATACGCTTAAGTATATAAATGAAGGCCAACATAGGTTTGCATCAAGAAAAATTGGGCAAACTTTCTTATGAACTAATTACAGTAATATATGTAGAGAAATCCAATGTAAGAAAATAGAATGTACACTGTCCTAGATTTTGCCAAGGAATTTTACCAAGTATACCATAAAATTTCGCTACAGACACAAAGGTTAAGACAAAGAAGCTGGACCAAAATATTGATCACAAACAGGAAGATCAAAGTGACAAGAAACGGAACCACATCTGATGTAGATAATGTCCCGTCGGGGGTGCTGCTGGCTGGAGTTGTGGCGCTCACTCAATTGACCATAATTTCATCCAACATCAACAGAGACGTTAAGAGAAGTATGGTCAGCTATTTCATTGAGGACGCAGGAGTAAGCAAAATGATATGATGAGACACTGACAAACAGATCTTCAAAAATTATTAGATACAATACATCTGCAACTGAGCAAAAATGAACGTGAAGGAACTGAACGATAATTTTCATCACTAAATAAGTCATGGAACAATTCGCTGATGACACCGTATGAAGGGCCATTGATCAGAGTGATGGAAAGTGAAACAATCAAAAAACGAGAAACTAAAATGCAAAGAGCATATCAAGAAGACTAGACGTCTAACCAAGTAATGAGTGGTATGATAATGAAAACTTTCACTACGAGAAAAGACAGTGATGACTGTGTTTAATGTATGCCTAAGAAGGAACATTGAATACTACTGTGCCATCTGGTCACCCATCATGCATTTGGCAGTCAACAGTTTAAAAAAGAGAATACAGAAGCAAGTCAGGAGCAAAATCGAGGTGATGGATCATACGAACTTCCACGAAGGGCAAAAAGAACTCGAGCTTCAGAAATAAAAAGATATATCAAGTCTATAAGAAGATCATGGAACTATACCAGATATATATATATATATATATATATATATATATATATATATATATATATATATATATATATATATCTTTTTCTTTCTTTCAAACTATTCGCCATTTCCCGCGTTAGCGAGGTAGCGTTAGGAACAGAGGACTGGGCCTTTTTTGGAATATCCTCACCTGGCCCCCTCTGTTCCTTCTTTTGGAAAATTAAAAAAAAAACGAGAGGGGAGGATTTCCAGCCCCCCCGCTCCCTCCCCTTTTAGTCGCCTTCTACGACACGCAGGGAATACGTGGGAAGTATTCTTAATCCCCTATCCCCAGGGAAAATATATATATATGCGAGAGAAGGAAAGCTCTAAAGACTATTCACTGTACAATCAGACGAAATGAGAAACATGTAAAACAAAACTTGATATGTGGTTAAAGTCAGTCCCAGATGAACCTAGTTTCGAACACGATGGAATGAACGTAGTGGCAGTGAGCAACAGGGTTATTCACTAAGCGAGGCGTACGGCGACCCCTGCGTAATAACTCGTCGTAGATCCTCACACACACACACACACACACACACACACACACACACACACACACACGGTCCTCCGTGGTGTACCGAGTAGCGTTGCTGCACGGTCAGACCCATGGTATCGAATCCATGGCGAGGCAGTCGGCTTACTGGCAATCCCAGGTGTTCATCTTCCCCAAAGGGTTTTGTCGATAAATGGGTACCTGACATAGGCTCGGGTGTGCGCAAATAAAGTGAAATTAATCAACTTTTTTTAATGGGTATTTGTGTGTGTGTGTGTGTGTGTGTGTGTGTGTGTGTGTGTGTGTGTGAGTGTTTAAACATAAATTGGGGTAAAGACGCGGTATATCAGTTCAAAGTTAACAACAACACGAGTGTAAAGCTTTCTCTCCGTGATATGCAAATATTAATCAAACACACACACACGCGCACACACACACACACACACACACACACACACACACACACACACACAGTATCAACTTACATCCGGATTAAAGCGTGTAACTCGGAGGTAAGCAATATTCCCTAATATGAAATTTGGGTCTATATTTCCATGCATTATGGGGTGATTACTACCATACTGGTGAAAAATTCATGCCAGACTATGATTAATGTCATCTGATACGAGCAAGATTAACCCATAAGTCTCTTACTTGAACAATATGGCTTGTAACTCCTCGACCGCCAAAAATAGAACAGCGTATCATAATGTGGGTAAGATTATACTGAATACACAGCAAACATGTTTGTTGTACTGGGATGCGAACGGAAGCAACTCTTCTGTTATTTTCCTGGTTGGGAAGGAAATCTTATTTCCTCTGGCGCTCCAGCCCAAGATTATACAGCTCCAGTCAGAGTAACAGATTTGATCCATTCCCTGAGGACTCCAGCAATTTAGAAGTTTCCCAGGTCTTGAAGTGCTCGAGTCCTACCTGGTCCCAGACGTCAATGTAAAACCACGACTGTATATATATATATTGTGCCGCTGGAATCCAGTACCTGCAGGTACTATGTTAACTGAGGCTGACACTCAGCTGGAGCTCAGTACCTGCAAATGTTGTGGTAGAGGCGCTTCTCGTTTTATAAATATATATATATATATATATATATATATATATATATATATATATTATATGTGATGCAATTTGTTTTAGGTATAGTGATGCTCTATGTGTTTATCATGCATATAATGCAGCTAAACAGCCATTTTTGTTTACGATAATGTGTTCAGTTTTATCCAGTGTGTGTGTTTTACTAGGGCCATAACGTTCAAAAAATTGTCCAGGGCAACACTTCATCCCCGTGTCCACCCCATCCTTTTCTGACGCTGGGCCTGCCTGTGTCCTGGTCGCTGTACTGGAGTGGGAAATAAGGAATAAATTACGTACCATCTGTTGGTGGTCCAGTCGTAAAACCCATAAACCTGGCTGGTATGTGGCGTCGATGCCTGTGACCCAGTTTGTCCATCACAGCAAAACCACACCCTTTTTAATACCACATTTCTCTCTTACCCTTTTTATCATTTACTCAGTCAAACTACCTCACGCCACATATTATCCTCAAACGTTTAATTTCCAACACATCCACCCTTCTCACTTCCTCATCTATAGTCCATGCCTAGTATCCATACAACATCGTTGGGACTATCATACGTTCAAACTTTCATATTTTCGCCCTTCTAGATACTGACCCCTCTTTCTACACATTCTTCAATGCTTCCAGAACCTTCGCCCCCTCACTTCCTCATGTCTCACTTCAGCTTTCATGGTTCTATATCCTCCCAAAGCCATTCACAAGTATCTAAAACATTTCTCTTCCTCTAAATTTTCTCCTTTCAAACTCACACTACAACCAAACTGTCCATCTACCTCTCTATTATTTACATTTACTCTCAAATTCCTCCCTTCACACGCTCTTCCAAACTCAGTCACCAGCTTCCACAGTTTCTCACTCAAATTCACAACTGTGCTGTCAGCAAACAAAAACTGATTCACTTCACAGTTCCCTTCATCCCCTATAGACTGCATTCTCGCCCCTCTCTCTCAAAGACACTTCCATTTACCTCCCTCACCAACCCATCCATAAACAAATTGAACAACCATGGTGAAGTCACACACCCTTGCCACAGAACAACCTTCACTTGGAACCACTCACTCTCATCTCTTCCTACTCGTACACACCCTTACACCCTTGATAAAAACTCACTGTCTCTGGTAGCTACCCGCCCACACCATATATTCTTTCCACAAGGCATCTCTACAGATCCATAAATGTCAAATACAAATCCTTCTGTTTCTCTAAGTATTTCTCACTCACATCGTTTAGGGCAAACACCGAATCCACACATCCTCTACCACTTATGAACCCACACTGCTCCTCCCCACTCTGATATTTTGTACATGCTTCTCCCCTCGCAATCACTATTCTGCCATACAAATCACCCGATACACTCATCAAACTTATGCCTCTGTAGTTGGAACACTCACCTTTATCCCCTTTGCATCTCTACAATAGCACTAACTAACCTAACAACAACATAGTCACTTACTATCTTAGGAAATTCTGCAACATTACCATCCACTTCCTTGCCATATTTCATCTTACGCGGGACCTTCACCACCTCCTCTCTCTTCACCAAACCACTCTACCTGATTCTCTCACTTTGCTGACCACCCCGACCCAAACACACTACATCTGCCATCCTATCATCAAACACATTTAATAGTCCTTCAATATACTCCAACTCCTCCTCACTTCATCACTGCCTATCACCACTTCCCCACCTGCCCCCTTCAGTGATGTTCCTATTCGTTCTCTTGTTTTCCGCACACTATTAACCTGCTTCCAAAACATCTTACTCTCGCTGAAATATACTGATACTCGCTGACCCTAACTCTCATTTGACCTCTTTTTCAATCTTAACTACCCCTTATCCTAATGCCGCATTCTCTTAAACATCTCCCAATCATTTGCACACTTTCCGGGTTAGCACCACCCATATACCTCTCTTTTGTCTTTCATATATATATATATATATATATATATATATGTGTGTGTGTGTGTGTGTGTGTGTGTGTGTGTGTGTGTGTGTGTGTTTAAAACTGATTATTTGTATGCTTAGAGTTTGTGAAAGCAGTGTATTATCAGCAGTATATAAATCCCGCAAGAAGTATAACTATGAAGCCATAATTACGAAGGGAAAGCTCCTTTTCTACATACTTCATAGAATGCGCATCCCATTAGTGTTGGAGACTAATGAATACGGTTACCGATGCTCGACGGTGCTTGGAGAGCAGCAAAAGAAGCACAACAGGAGTAGTGCTGCGTCGAGGGTTCTGACCCCATTGTCCAGCGATGATGCCATTTGGCGGACTCGACCTCAGGATCCCCGCGAGACGCACTATTTAATCACCAACTTTATCCACCGTGAGAGAGGAAAAGACTAGGGAAGGGGGACTATATTTTTCTCCTTTATGTCGCAATCGCCCCAGATTTCCTCAATGTCTGTGTCCTGAGGTAGGATGTAGTAGTTTATACTTATCTATCTACTTGCTCGCCTTTTCCCGCGTTAACGAGGCAACGCCAGACAAGATATGGCCTCATTCGCTCACATCAGTTCTCTAAGGGTCATGTGTAATGTAATGATACTACAGTCTTCTGCATACAACTTGGCCCAACAGACCTTTTAGTGGTTTCCCCAAACTGCTTCATATGCCCCGGTCCACCCAAATGACAGCACGTTGCCCCCTGTATACCACATCACCCCAATTTACTCTACTCCTTTCACACGCCTCAAACCCTGCTACACGCTCAGGCCCCGAACACTCAAAGCGTCTCATTTCATCACCTTTTCGGCGTCTCGTTTTTCATTGTTTCTTCCACATACGGAGTGTGACACCCCCCTCCCCCCCAGTAATCCTCTCCACACTCATCCTTTCCGTATGTCCAAACCATTCAACACACCTTCAGCTTTCTCATTCGTACTTATCCTACTACCACACCTTTTTCTTATGTTATTACCTCTTACTTGATCTACTTTCCTCACAACACACACATGTCTTTATACGTTGCATTACCAAAACATTCACACTCTTCCGTACTTATTTATCTAGAGCCCATACTTGGCATTCCTACACCACCTTTGGATCCACTGCGGCATCAAATATACCCATCTTTGCCCTCACCTCTCTCTCCATATACTTCTCAATGCATCCAGGACCCCAGCCCCCTACCCACCCATCCTACAGCTCTCTTCAGCTTCCATAGTTCCATTCGCTGTCATGTCCACTCTCAGGTAACTAAAACATCCTTCTTTCTTCAAACACACACTCCAACAAACCCGATTCTTTTCATTGCTAACACCAATAATCTTGTTTTCATTCACAGTTACTCTCAACACATTCACACACTTCTGCAGTCTGTCACTTGAATCTGCCACCAGCAGAGTGTCATCAGCGACAAACTATAGACATCCATTCCCCCCCCCCCCGTCCAAGACCATTGCAGTTTATTCCCTCACCACTTCACCATTACAGGGACCCACTCACCCTCTCTCCTTATACTCTTGGTCTAATTTCTTCACTGCTTCTAGCAGCTTTCCTCCCAAACCATATATTCGTAACACTTTCCACAGAGCATCTCTACGAACCTATCATGCACTTTTTCCAGATCCATATATCTATTTGTTCATCAAATGATGTATTCATTCAATCATAAATATACCAGGACTCCCTCTGAAAGCTTCCTGGGATCACACCAGGACTCTCTCTCCAGGGACTGCTGTAGTGCAGGGGGCAGCAGCAGGAACTAAATGGACTCCTTTGTAGGCAAATGTTCGGTTTCATCACTTGACGATGATACAGCCTCAATCGCACTGTGAACATGTATATGCGTTTTTTTCCATCAGCAGGGAAATGCTGACTCCTTTGAAGTGAGCAGCACTATCACGAGACTGTACTCTCAACGATACAGTACGATGTTTGAGGACAATGTGTGGTGTGAGGTGGTTTGATCGAGTAAGTAACGGAAGGGTAAGAGAGATGTGTGGAAATAAAAAGAGCGTGGTTGAGAGAGCAGAAGAGGGTGTTTTGAAATGGTTCGGGCACATGGAGAGAATGAGTGAGGAAAGATTGACCAAGAGAATATATGTGTCGGAGGTGGAGGGAACGAGGAGAAGAGGGAGACCAAATTGGAGGTGGAAAGATGGAGTGAAAAAGATTTTGTGTGATCGGGGCCTGAACATGCTGGAGGGTGAAAGGAGGGCAAGGAATAGAGTGAATTGGAGCGATGTGGTATACCGGGGTTGACGTGCTGTCAGTGGATTGAATCAAGGCATGTGAAGCGTCTGGGGTAAACCATGGAAAGCTGTGTAGGTATGTATATTTGCGTGTGTGGACGTATGTATATACATGTGTATGGGGGTGGGTTGGGCCATTTCTTTCGTCTGTTTCCTTGCGCTACCTCGCAAACGCGGGAGACAGCGACAAAGCAAAAAAAAAAAAAATATATATATATATATATATATATATATATATATATATATATATATATATATATATATATATATATATATATATATATATTTCATACTATTCGCCATTTCCCGCGTTAGCGAGGTAGCGTTAAGAACAGAGGACTGGGCCTTTGAGGGAATATCCTCACATGACCCCCTTCTCTGTTCCTTCTTTTGGAAAATTTGAAAAAAAAAAATATGAGAGGGGAGGATTTCCAGCTCCCCGCTTCCTTCCCTTTTAGTCGCCTTCTACGACACGCAGGGAATACGTGGCAAGTATTGTTTCTCCCCTATCCCCAAGGATATATATATATATATATATATATATATATATATATATATATATATACAAGCGAGCTCTTGACTTCTTCAGAAACTCGTACGCCATTAAAATTCCCTCTCCTTAATTTTTTGACCTTGTTTTGTTCGTCAGTCGGGGATTGGCTTCGTTAAGTATTTCTTTCAGTGACAGTAGTCTCAAATACAAGACACCCCGCTCATTTAGACTCACACACACACACACACACACACACACACACACACACACACCTACGTGTGCATTTGTAGGTGAACTTATATATGTATGTTTAGGTGTTTTTAAGTTTATGTATGCTTGGTTGCGGATATGTGTGTGTGTGTGTGTGTGTGTGTGTGTGTGTGTGTGTGTGTAATGAGATATTTAGTTAGTTTCTTCTGTACGGGGAGGAAATTTTACACTCGTGGGACTCCACATTAAAGCATTCTCCACTGTCGTGCAACTTCTTAAGTTCATAGGTGCTATCTACATTAACCATGTTCTCAGTCACCTTATACAGCCATTCATCCACCACTTTCATACGATTAAAGTTTCTTGCGAAGTCCTCTGGTTACCGTATCCTTGCATCTCTCGAAGAAGAACTGGTCACTGTCTACGTCATTGATCTGTTTTAAAAACTTAAAGGCTGTGATCAAGACACTCCTCACTCTTCTCTCCTCCATGGTGTGTCAAGTTTAAAGCCCTGCATCTCTTCTCTCCTTGTGTTGCATTATATATATATATATATATATATATATATATATATATATATATATATATTGGAAAGGATTACAATTGAGCGCGTGATCAATTATATCCCTATGAGTCAATGTTTCTTCATTGTATATCAACTGACTGTTATACTTCTTTCTTGCATCTCCCCTGATGATGTGATTATTACACAAAAGTGCACTTGGGAACTTGTCCTGTTTCATTTCGTCTTGGTGAAGTCAGGATATTCCCTCTAAGGCTCAGTCCTCTGTCCTTAACGCTTCCTCACTAACACGGAAAATGACGAATATGTATAAAAAAAAAACTGTATCTATATATATCTATATATATATGTATATATATATATATATATATATATATATATATATATATATATATATATATATATATATATATATATATATATATATATATATTAAATCTGTTTGGACGTGAATAATCGCTTTCACTGATGCTTTGTGAAAGGAACTTTGGAAAATAATCTGCTTACGGTCCCCTGGCGACAGACTGATGGCCAGACACACGCGAGTTATGGCAAAGTTCAAGACACAACTTTATCCACTAAACTCTCCAAGCTGCTGTCTCCGTCATCACTGTGTCTCCTCCTGTCCTCAGTCTCGGCCTCCTTCTTCCTAGTCTTTCTTTCTCTTCCTCCTCACGTTCTCCCACTCTCCATCCCTTGACTTTCTCTCCTCCTCGATCCTGAGAGAGAGTTCTCTTTGATATCCTCCCTCGGCCTTTTCCTCACCGGGCGGCAGAAGTACCAGCAGTAGAGGCACCTCATCGTCTCCCTGCTAGTGGGAGTAAGCTTTACCTGGCATGGAGTAATGGAAGGCTAGTGGACTAAATGGATACGTCTAGATGACGACTGCGGTTCTGTAACGTGCACTGAATATGCGAGGAAGTTTCTCTTTGTAGACAGTAGGACGGAAGACCCAAGAAAACTACGCCACTGGTTTGAAAGGAGGGAGGGTATTGCACAAAAGCACCTAAATGGGTAAATGAAATACCTCTCCGCCAGCACCATGCGGTCACATCTCTTGGGATATGATGCCAAATTGCTCCATCAAAGAGTTTTGATATATATATATTGCGATCAAGTTCAAAAGCTATGTCCACAACTGCTGTTAGATATATAAGTGAAGGGTAGAGGAACCGGCCAACAGCAACTCTCTGTCTAGAGACTTTACTGACTATTCTCTACTATTTTAGTTTAAGTCAACATGAGTCATACGTTAACTCGTATTCCACATGCTGTTCTACAGAGCCCAAGTTGTGACGCACATCACCAATTCTTTTCATATTGCTTTTCTTTTACACTCACTGTTGACGGAATGTCTTGTCGATATTCTGTTGTCATCATAAAACTTAGCTTTTACATCAACCGAAAAATGATGTATCATTTACGTTGTCACTGTACCGCAAAAATGTCCATAGGGTTACAGTGATATTCCTCATCTCTGTGATCAACAGCGCTTGACAGAGCTTCAATGAAAACGGTTTGTCTACAATTATATCGGAATACTAATACTAATCATGTGACTGTGGGTATTATGTGTGACATCAAACTCTACGCTTCATAAGAATATGTTATGTGAATACACAACAGCAACAACGTAAGACCAAGGAAAGACCATCAGTACTTTCCATTCTTCATTTACAAATCAACATTCTTCACTAATTTCATATATATATATATATATATATATATATATATATATATATATATATATATATATATATATATATATATTATATATATATATATGGTTTGCATTCATCTTCCTATCCAGCTTGAAGTCTGTGGTCCTAACGCTACATCAGAAATATTCTATAACGAAGAAATGGGGAAGATATATCCGGGTTATGGTGTGGACGTCAAACCGGTTTGGTGTATTGCGTGCGGCTGGCAACATGGGCGGTAACTTCATTGGCACCGCCAGTAGCACCCAGGGAGAGAGAGAGAGAGAGAGAGAGAGAGAGAGAGAGAGAGAGAGAGAGAGAGAGAGAGAGAGAGAGAGAGCTGGAACACAAGAGAATAAATCTTCCCTAATCTTATATTCGTTTTTCGTAAGCAATAAAGATAATAGAACAGAATATTAGACGAAAGACTGCATCTGTAGGCATGCCAATAAATCTAACCTTAAAACACACGACTTTAATCCCAAGAATCACAGTGACATACGTTCACATAAACATAACGGACGCAAACACTCGCCCAAATATAGACACAGACACAAACACGTATAAGTGAAGACAAACACATACACAAAATCGAAAGTTTTTCCAAAAGCGTGAAAAGACATCCATAAATACACACACACACACACACACACACACACACACACACACACACACACAGAATACAGAAACACACATAAAAATACACACAAGAAAAAAAGGGTATTCTTGGTTGTCAGAGAATTCACAAATAGAAACATCCAAAATAGGAGAGCGCTTGTCGTGTTGTATACAGTGTTGCGACCCTCGAATCCCATAAACCCAGTGTTCGATTCTGGACAGGACAACCAGCGCACTGCCAATCGATAAATGGGAACTTGGTGTACAAGCTGCAGCATCCAAAGGATTCTGTGTATTCCCTGCTAGTAGCAAAGCCTTGGCCTGCGGGAGCCTACAGAAAGTTAATTACACACACACACACACACACACACACACACACACACACACACACACACACACACTCATACACACACACACACAAACACACACTCATACACACACACACACATAAAGTTAAGAGACAATTAACGCATATGTAAGGCTGAGAGAGTAAAACCTTGAAACATATACAGATAACAAAGATTAGAACATTAACGACAAGAAAACCCACATTTTCACAATAGACACACAAACCACGTTGACGTATGCATTCAATTTCACTCCCCCAACCCCCTCTCTACCTTCCAACCACCACGCACACGACTCATTGGGTAGCGTTACTGCCTGTGATTCAACACGGGCTTGCCTGGAGTCGGGCTTGCATGAGTTGGAATCCTGGGCACTGTAGTAGGCCCACAAGTTATCCCAGCTGTTCATCCACTTCTTGTGGTTGTCGATAAATGGGCATCTGTCTTAGGCTAGTGTGTGTGTGTGTGTGTGTGTGTGTGTGTGTGTGTGTACACTCATGGGAGTGAAGAAATAGTAAATTTACACAGTGTTAAGAACTGGGTAAACGAGTACAAAACTCTCCTTGCAACAGAAAAATAGTAATCACACATCATTCCTCTCCCTAAGCTAATGTAAAGAACCAGTCAGAAGATGCGTACTTCTATCCGAATATGTTTGCAGATGATGCAGAAGTCATGGAAAAGTGTTGTATCAGCTTATAAGGAGACGTTGGACAGACTCCAAAGTTGGTGTGATAAATGGTTGTTGACAGTGAACCCGAGCATATAATGAAGTAGGTCACAGAGAAAGTCAGCCTCGATATGATTATTATCGAGTAGGAAATTTGCTGCAGGAATCTGTGTGTGTGAGAAAGACTAACCACTCGCCAGATTCTCACCTTAGGAGAGTAGTTATGTGGACCAAGTGTCTGTCGGCAAATACCATATTGCATTCAAGTTCACTGATGAATCAATATTCAGCATGATGTCCACGTCGTACATGAGGCCAAAATTAGACTACGCTTCTCAAGTTTGGTCACCACGCTTGAAGAAAGGCAAATAACTACGAGAAAAGATCCAAAGGAGAGCAACAAAGATCGTAATGGAATTAAAGAAGTGTTACCCTACCACACTAAAGGCCTGAAATCTACGTCACCTTGGAAAGAAAGAAGAGTTATGTCTGACCTGATCACAAATTTTAAGTTTCTATAACACATGAATGACGAAGACATCAAAAAGTTTTTCGAGAGCTGTAAGGATAGAACAATCAGAAGACATAACATGAAAGTAAGCAGTAAAGTTGTTACTGATGACATGAAAATGTACCTTTGTATTATGAAAGTGGAGGATAAATGGGACGAAAGGAGCAAGGACATGGTACATGGAGAGAGCACAAAGAAAATAAGAGTTGTGTGACAGATGAGTATGTTCATGGGATCATGACCCCATGAGTGTAGAACTCCTACCCTCGCGTACAGTGCAAATAGACAATTACAAAATGGTAATTACATACAACATATCCACACTTTCAAGTACACACAAATGCTGTTCCACATCCGCGTCCACCAAGTCACTCTCATTGTGACATAGATATACAGACAGACTTGAAAACACAAACACGTATACAAAACTCACACAAACATATACACAAGAACACAAACACATGTAGAGAAAAACACACATCCATACATTTTCACACAAACGAGGAGGACACATACACATCTGTATGCATGTACATATCGTGATTTCTTGCGTTTTTGTACTGTGTGTATGTGTGAGTGTGTGTGTGTGTGTGTGTGTGTGTGTGTGTGTGTGTGTGTGTGTGTGTGTGTGTGCGTGTGTGTGTGTGTGTGTGTGTTCTTACATTTGTGTTAACACGTACATATATGTATATATATATATATATATATATATATATATATATATATATATATATATATATATATACATTTGGATAGATAAAGACATAAGCAGATAGATATGTATGCCTGCATAAGCAAGAACACAGCGAGTGATCATCCTCTTCTTTGTATTCGTTTCCTCGTTTATCATTTTCTATGAACCCCAATTCCCATCACTGCCGCCGTGGACCAAAATTATTTCATCCTTTCAGCGAAATTATATTACACAGTGGATTCACCTGCTCCCGAGCGTGAGGAGCGTGATATCATACACGTATTTCCAGCGTAAGTACAACTGAAAATATAGCCTAGGGTTTCAAGGTGAGGCTAGACGTGCGGAGACTTAAAGGTTATATATATATATATATATATATATTCTGTGGGTCGAGTCTCTCCAGGTATAATCGTTTGGTATGTTGGATATATCGATTATCATCAGGACTCTTCTATTGCAACTTTTTATAAGTCTCTCTCTCTCTCTCTCTCTCTCTCTCTCTCTCTCTCTCTCTCTCTCTCTCTCTCATTACTTTCATTAGCCAGCAGCTTTTTTTTTTCTTCTCGATCGGATGGGGGGAAAAAAAAAAGAAAGTCACCGAAATGAATGACTCCTCAGTGTCATTCATACCATGGGATGTCTTGCTGAAGTCATTAGCGACAGGAAGAAAAGAAAATCTAGAATCAAGTCTTGAGCAAGGCGAAGGAATGGAATATCATATATTCATACGCTAGACACAATCTATACAAATTGTTAGAATTTCTATAGTACTAAGATCTCAGTATTAAGACTTAAATCCCACTGTTGGATACTCCCAGTTGCTAACATCCCAGCATAGGACTGAATCCCACGGTGGCATACTCCCAATGCGTTATACAGGTATCCAATTCTTTTAGAACTATCCTCTTATATCTAATGACTTAACACTGTTTAACATGGACGTAAAACGCATCCTCTTCAGTCATGCAGTTTGTCAAAAGTTCTCTTGGCAATTGTTAAATGTGTGACATGCAACTAAACAAAAGGAACACAAGTAAAAAATCATTGTTGTGTGTGTATATGTGTGTGTGTGTGTGTGTGTGTGTGTGTGTGTGTGTGTGTGTGTGTGTGTTTAAGCGAGTAATTTCCTATTTGTAATTATCTATCTGTACTGTATGGGGGAGGCAATTTTACACTCCTGGGGGCCTATCTAATGAGCATACATATCATACAACTCCTTAATTGTCTGCACTGACCCTGCATGCATTCTCTATGGTCGTGGGCAGAAATGATGGAGATACTGAGAGCAAGAAATCATAGTCAGTGAGTCAAGAGAGAGTCAGATATTAGAAGGTATTACGTAATGTCCACATTACATACTTCCTTTTCCCCGTCATGACACGAAAAGTGAAAGATCTGGTTGATTTTATGATGAGGGTCTAATAGTAATCGTATTAATAAAACAGGAGTGGACGAGACGATGCTGAGTAATACAAAATACATAATACAAGAAAATAATGGGAGTGGTGAGGGACGCGTGGAGCTGAGAGAGAGAGAGAGAGAGAGAGAGAGAGAGAGAGAGAGAGAGAGAGAGAGAGAGAGAGAGAGAGAGAGAGAGAGAGAGAGAGAGAGAGAGTGGCGCAAACACGACGAAGGAACGAAAGTGGAGCAAGAATATGGGTAGGTCAGTAGGGCAGGTAAAAAGCCTTGGTATGGTATGTTGGCGGTCAAGGTGTGGTCATGGGCAAACGACGCACAGCAACAGTGTAAACAAGGTTGTCACTGGGATGTGGCTTCTACAGCAGGTGAAGTGTGTGTGTGTGTGTGTGTGTGTGTGTGTGTGTGTGTGTATGTGTATGTGTGTGAAGAGGACATAAGGAGAAGATAAACCTACACGAATAAAGACGGGCAAATGTAAAGAAAAAGAATAAAAAAAGGAAGGGGGGAAAGGATCATAGTTTAACATTTAGTGATACCAGCCAGGATATGACAGTGGTATGAGAAGCAACAGATAGAGCATACGAAAAGAAATATACAGAAATATGGAAAATAAAACATAAGAACGAGTGGGCAGAAGCATGATCATTAAATGAAATGAAGCTATGTAGGATGCTCATTGAAAATGGGAAGTTAAGAAGAAATCGATATGATAGAACTCTAACTGAAGAAAATAGAAAATGAAAACATTCAAGAAATATAATCAGAATTCGGTGAAGCCTTGGAGACACAGATGTTTATATAATAACACTGATGGACAAGACCACAGGTAAGATATGGTCTTTTAGTTATGAAAGGAAGATCACATGTGGTATTGAGAAGTATTCCAAATCTACTACGACAATTACTATTACTACTACTACAACTACTACTAATACAACAACAATAACAACAACTACTACTACTACTACTAATAATAATAATAATAATAATAATAATAATAATAATAATAATAATAATAATTATAATAATAATAATAATAATAATAATAATAATAATAATAATAATAATAATGATAATAATAATGCAAATCTTTTGATGTGGATTAGTGGAACGTGGGAGGGTCTGTAGGATACAGGGATAGAATGGCGATGAAATCCTTTCATTCAGTGCATTTGAAAATAAGGATGACAAGAAGTGTATTAAGGGACTGGATGAACACAGTGACCATGCTAAGGAATGGATGAACATAGTGACCATGCTAGGGATTGGATGAACACAGTGACCATGCTAGGGATTGGATGAACACAGTGACCATGCTAGGGAGTGGATGAACATAGTAACAATGCTAGGGACTGGATGAACACAGTGACCATGCTAGGGATTGGATGCACACAAAGACCATGCTAGGGATTGGATGAACACAGTGACCATGCTAGGGATTGGATGAACACAGTGACCATGCTAGGGAGTGGATGAACATAGTAACAATGCTAGGGACTGGATGCACACAGTGACCATGCTAGGGACTGGATGAACACAGTGACCATGCTAGGGAATGGATGAACACAGTGACCATGCTAGGGAATGGATGAACACAGTGACCATGCTAGGGACTGGATGAACACAGTGACCATGCTAGGGACTGGATGAACACAGTGACCATGCTAGGGACTGGATGAACACAGTGACCATGCTAGGGACTGGATGAACACAGTGATCATGCTAGGGAATGGATGAACACAGTGACCATGCTAGGGACGACCATGCTAGGGATTGGATGAACACAGTGACCATGCTAGGAACTGGATGAACACAGTGACCATGCTTGGAAGTGGATGAACACAGTGACCATGCTAAGACCTGGATGAACACATTACCATGCTAGGGAATGGATGAACACAGTGACCATGCTAAGAACTGGATGAACACAGTGACCATGCTAAGAACTGGATGAACACAGAGACCATGCTATCATATTAAAGAAATAATTTACGGTTTCACTCAAACAACCACATGAATAAGAATCTGGTACGACTAGGTGGTAAGGCGACAGGAAATATAAAGGAATTCGGTATGGTGCAACTGGAGACGATCGAAGCTAATAGACGGATGGAATTCTGAGGAGCCAGTCGGCGGCGTCCCGAGAATATTCACAGGAAAGAATGTAAAAAGAATGGAATGGTTGAGGTAGTATGTATCTATGCGGTCCGAAGCACTAGAGCCCTTTTTTTTTCGTTTTCTTATCATTTGAATTTGTATCTATTATCCATTTTCTTTTTCACGCTCCCCGAAGGGAAAAAAAAGATTTATTGAAGTTAAATGACACCAAGACTACCTACACCTCTCTACAAACACGGTCTACCACGGATTTAGTAGCCACTTCGATGGCTTCGGCTGTCTTAAAGCTATGGTGTCCGACGCTCGCTGACGTGAGTCTGAACCACTTGAAGAAAAATGATATTAGGAACCGAAGAAAGAAAGGACTCAAACGAACGACGAAGAAGATTGCCTCTAGTACACGCCATGATGTGTGGAGACAGTCAGCTAGGTGAGGAAATTTTACCTCTATCCACGTAGAGTCAAGATCCTTTCCAGGGACCTGTGTCAAATGCCTCGGTGTCAAAGCACATTGCCTCGATTGAATCTCACACCCCCAGTGTGGCCAATTACTTCCACTGTGGCTGACGCCATGGCCTGTCCGGCTTCAGAATGAAGATGTGGGACCCTGATGAGTTGATTAACACCAGTTCCAGAGAGAGAAGGACAGGGAGACGATCAACCTATCCTTTGCTGGAGAGGATGGAAAACAACTTTCCTTCTCACTGAATCACCAAAGAGACCACGGGCTGGAATTGCTCCTCTGGGATCTTCGCAATCTTCAGGTATTTCACTTTCAGTCGCTGAGGGAAAGGGCTCAGGTTGGCGACGTCGCGGTCAAAGCTACAGGGTATGATGATCACTGACCTTGGTCCTGTCTAAAATGGTTCCCAGAGCTTTGTTAACATCGTTGTTTCTGGCTCGTTTGCGGTCCTGAAACAAAAGCTAGTGGGCTTGCCAGCGGCTCCAGCTCTTTCCTTATCAGCGGCATGATTATCCTCAATCTTCCAAGTTAGTCAATAAAGGATGATGACAGGAGCATCTCCCTCCTCGTCCAATGTTCGTGTTCCTTTTGTCTCATCAATCTCGCGTCTTTCAAGCGTAAATGCTCTCATCCACCTGATGGTTTTCTTTCCCTCTTGGGGAAATCTTCTCAAGTTCTGCGATAACACATGTCTTCAAGTGGGTCAAAATCCCTCACTTGGTTCCAGAAGACCGTAACTGCTCTTAGTGTAAGAATGATGACGAATGGTTTTCTTCGTGAACTTATGGAGATGAAAAACAGTAAAGTGGTTCTACCGTTATGAAGGCGGTTCGTTCTCTGTCGTTCTGGTCTTGTGTGGTCAGTCAAGCAGGTATCCATTATGTTTCGTATAGAGTTTACTATTCAGTCATTAAGACTCAATAATCTGTCAGTCTGGAGAGGTTGGCACTACTGTCACCCAGTCTTTCAACCGATGGTAACAGGTGATCAGGAGAATGTGACAGGGAAAGAGTGCAGGCTGTCCATCAAGTTTGGCTGCCTGTTGGACCTAAGTGAACACAATTAAGTCATTGCCACTAACAGCGCACTGTCAGTCAGATGGATTTTCATTGCCGTTTCCGCCGACCCGACGTTTATCCCAACAAAACTGAACTTGTAGAACCTAGACTTAAAGTTAATACCATCGTTTGGAGAGGGAAATCTGAAGTAAAAAGATATTCATTTGATAAATGGAGAAGATTCATAGAAGCTCTCAGTTCCGCCTCTTGCTACAATACAAGCATTGTTCGAACTGAATGTAATTTTTCACTTTTTTCCTCCCTTTTTTCTGTAAATACGAACAGAGTTTAGGGAAGTAAACAGAAAAGCCGTAAATTTTTGAGAGTGGATACCACCCTACAGACGAGATTCATGTCGGAGTTAACAGGTAAGGACTGTAGGAATGAATGGTTACTAGCATACAACATGTGTGGATGGAGGAAAGCTTTTCGGGGTAGTGAACTACTTCCGTAAAGGCAAACTGTGCTTTAGAAGTGATAGTATAGAAACTGGTTCCCGGTGATATTTAATGCAGTAAGAGAATGCTGTATGTAGGCGATACTGTTTACTGTGTATAGTGCTATTTCTATAAAGGCTATGAGCAGAAATGAGATGACTCCTACAAAGTTTCAGTGTTAAGAGGAGTATATATATATATATATATATATATATATATATATATATATATATATATATATATATATATATATAGGGAGCGGGGGGCTGGAAATCCTCCCCTCTTGTTTTTTTTTAATTTTCCAAAAGAAGGAACAGAGAATTGGGCCAGGTGAGGGTATTCCCTCAAAGGCCCACTCCTCTGTTCTTAACGCTACCTCGCTAATGCGGGAAATGGCGAATAGTTTGAAAGAAAGAAAGAAATATATATATATATATATATATATATATATATATATATATATATATATATATATATGGTCGTTGGAAAATAAATGTGTCAACTGCAAGTTGCAAGTCACAAACACCAGAAAGGTTAATGATAGAGTGGTGTGTAATATATGCAAATAATCGAAAATAGGAAAAAAGGGGAATCGTATGTGAAATGTGCCAGAATAAACAACAAATTCAAAGGCAAATCAGCACTTTCAATAAAACTGACCGATTGGATGCCTGAAATGTCAGGGAAGGCACTGAGGGGCTGGCAAAACGCCAGTCTTTTGCAAAAAGTAATGAACGTAAAGACGTATGAACCACCAGATGAGGTGGGAATTCTCAAGGGTAAGCGGTGTTACGTGAGTTCGAAGCCAATGGTGTGGACTGTATAGAACGCCAATAGCTGACGTGGATATTCGAAGCAGAGGATGTGTGGTAACGTGAGTGGTGGGAGTGAGTTAGTATTCAGAGAGAGAGAGAGAGAGAGAGAGAGAGAGAGAGAGAGAGAGAGAGAGAGAGAGAGAGAGAGATGACATTACGTGATACCTGAAACACGAAAAAATGAACCCGGAAATGACGGAGATGGTGAGGTAAGTGGGAGCAGATGTTGCATGAAACTCGGAATACGGTGGCAGAGCAGAGTGGGTGTGTGTGGGTGGGTGTGTGTGTGTGTGTATGTGTGTGTGTGTGGGTGAGGGTGTGTGTGTGTGGGTGTGAGGGATGTCATGACGGAGGAAACAGCAGTGAGGTAAAGAGACGGTTCTAGCGGTGTGAGGGAGAGAATCAACACAATGCTTCATACACGGAGAAGGTAGACGGACATGTATATCATAATACAGATATAGAGGTAGGGAGAGGAAAAGATTCTGTGCTTACTCATTCATTCCTTTTTTTCCTAACTTAACTCTTCCAAAATTACGTTTTCGGGTCAGCCACTGGGATAATACACACCTCAGAATGCTCTGTACTGTCCTATTCTCTCTCTCTCTCTCTCTCTCTCTCTCTCTCTCTCTCTCTCTCTCTCTCTCTCTCTCTCTCTATTCACCTGCTCCGACGTTCTCCCGGCATCTTCAATGCAGTTTTAACCCAGTCCTTACTGCACTTCTCAACACCTCATTTAAAATTCTCTTACCTTTTCTTTAGCCTTTCTAGTTTCTAACACATCTTTAATGACATGCCTTATCTTTCGCTGAGCTGCAGATTTTCGCTTGAAGTTTTGTGGCACAATTCTCTTTACACCATAATATTTTTAAGTTTTCCTTTTTTTCCTATTATTTCTCATCCTGTCTTAATCGTCTTCACTCTTTCCCTTCCCCTACAACTGAATACCTCTCCTCTCACTCAAGGATCAGTCTAAACACCTGAATCTTGGTTCCTCTTACTCGTATTTGCTCTCCTGTCTAACACTTTCTGTCACCATCTCCCCCTCTTGCTGCCTCATTACCATCCCTGATACTCTTGTATAAATTTCCAGTCCTGGTCTTTTTTTTTTTTTTCCCCTCGATGTCTCCAACTGTCTTATGAACTTACTGGATAACATTTTCTATTCGAGTTCTTACAGCCAAATGATCTGCAAAGACGTCATTCGTAAATCAATCCCTCGTCATGGCGTTCACCCACACATCCATCACTTCTACGAATAATCTTTAAAGTTGACCTTCGGTTAATTCACACTTCTGCCTCCAGGTGGCTCTGTGGCTTCTCTTGCTTTCGTTATACGTGTCCGTCTGTCACTCTTCTCACACACTGCCTTAGAGTGTCTTCAGTCCTTCGGATGTTATATTTTCCTTCACTCACATCCTGTACAATGACTACAGAGATTCTCTATAACACATAGTCTCGATATCAAGGATAGCATGGAATACTGTGCTTTCCAAAATTACTGTACTCTGTACCACGATCCTCATGGCCAAATACACTGTACATCTGTACCATGAATATCCCAGCCATTACCCACTTAGCTAACGCACCTCCATAACATAGTCTGTCTATCAGTATACACTGTTCTTTATTATCATTATCATCATTATCATCATCATTATTATTACTATCATCATTATCATCATTCGTTATGTAAGTCATCATGATATCAGAGTTTAAGATTAAGACAAAATGTTCCACCAACTCGCATATACAGCTTACTTCACCTCCCTTCTCTGTTTGAAAATGGAGCGTCAGCAAAAAAAAAAAATTCTCCCCTCGTCCTCTATCATTCTCTCCTCATTTACACTTAATTTATCAGGTGCGACACCCAGCCTGTACCTGCCTCTCCCAAGCGCATGACCTACTTCCCACCGCTGCCGTGTGACAGGCCGCCGCCCGCTTTTCCAGAATTCATCTTCGCTACAGCTCCTCTCACGTCCTCCTCCCACTTTTCCACCTCCTCTCCTGCTCACTCTTCATCTTCTCTGCCTCCTGTGGTTTCTCTTCATCTTTATATGTCCAATGAATCAATATCCCCATCATCCTAAATAATACCTTTCCTGTATATATAAATATATATATATATATATATATTTCTCCTTCATATTTCTCCTTCTTGCTAGATATTATAGACATACAATCTCCTCCACGAGATCCAAGAGCCCACATTTTTCCTGCCATTCTTCCTGATGGCCTGTGATATCGATTTTTATTTCACTTCCCCTCTTTCACCTTCGTCGCATCTTCTCTTCTTATCCACCAACGTTCGTCGACCATTCACGAAATGTTTTCTTTCTCTCCCCCCTGCTCACTCTGGCACAGCTCTCTCTCTCCCCACAACCACCAGGTCTTTCTTTCTTCTGATGTGATCTTCTCTCCCCGTCCGCCCACACATATTGTCTACACCATTACCACCATCACCATTTTCCTTTATATTTCTTTTTTTCTTCTTTTTCATTTACACTGTCTCGCACCAGCTATGCTTCTTAACGATGCTTTTTTGTCTTACTCCAGTTACGCCCGAATATTTGTGTTCGCTGGTATAACATGTGGTTCGATAATCTCTCTCCAGGACCAGGAGTATGGCAGTGTATAGCTCGTTTTCCTCTCTCGTGTCTGTGTAGTTCTCTGTCCTTCATCTGTTTTGTATTCCCTCTAACATATTACATATGGCATTCATCATACATTCCTCTCTCTCCAATTTTTCTCAAAAGTAATCAAGAGCCATTGTGATTTCATCTTTCTGTCAATTTCGTGATATCTTTGAGGTGAATAAACTCATATTTCTAGGTGTACACATTCACACACACACACACACACACACACACACACACACACACACATACACACACACACACACACACACAGATACACATACATACACACACACATACACACACACACACACATACACACACACACACACACACACACACACACACACACACACACACACACACACATATACACGAATAAAGTGCAAATGAACGCGCACGTTCATAAAACATACAGCATGAGTAAATGAGGCCTTAATCAAGGCCATCCTATTAATGTTTTATAATATATATATATATATATATATATATATATATATATATATATATATATATATATATATATATATATATATATATATGCTCTATCATTAGCTAGGTAACCATTTCATCAACTAACCCTACAGCTGGATAAACAGCTGGGTTAATTGTGGACAGACTGCCG